>NW_027137622.1:547712-709821 GCF_001692895.1 Cenococcum geophilum 1.58 | reverse complement strand
TGGGAAAGAGCACCCAAACACGCTAACCAGCGTGAGTAATCTGGCGAGCGTGCTACAACACCAGGGCAAGTACGAAGCGGCAGAGGAGATGAATCAATGTGCGCTAGAAGGAAGGGAGAAGGCGCTTGGGAAAGAGCACCCAGACACGCTAGCTAGTGTGAGTAATCTGGCGAGCGTGCTGCAATGCCAGGGCAAGCACGAAGCGGCAGAGGAGATGAATCGACGTGCGCTAGAAGGAATGGAGAAGGCGCTTGGGAAAGAACACCCAAACACGCTAATTAGCGTGAGTAATCTAGCGAGAGTGCTGCAATACCAGGGCAAGTACGAAGCAGCAGAAGAGATGAATCGACGTGCGCTAGAAGGAACAGAGAAAGTGCTTGGGAAAGAGCACCCAAACACGCTGACCAGCGTCTATCGTCTTGCGCACTTGTTCCAGGAGCGGGGGCAGTATAAAGATGCTTTATCACTCTACCAAAGAGCGTGCACTGGCTATCAGAAAACACTTGGACTGGATCGCTTCCATACTGCGCATGGCCTTTAGGCTATGGCGCTATAGTTTTATAGTCGTGATTATTCCTAGGCAACTTAGATGTACTGACTATGTCCTAGTAGATTACTAAATTAAAGATTTACGCTCGTAAGATCCTGTTATATGTTTTACGTAATTATTAATCTTATAGGTAATCCATATTATGTCAGTCCTAGGAGAAATTTTAAAGCTGCTATTGATTTGTCCTGCTATAGTCCTTTTCGCATATAATCTTCCTAAGTACTATTTTCTTTTCTATACGGTTTCTATAAGCCTTTTTATATGTAGTGCATTAGGGCACCTTCAGCCTTGCCACTATTTTAGATTTATTGGTGCCTTAAATAGAACCTTTCTGCTCTGTTATAGAAATCTCCATTAGCTTTTTTATGCCTAGTACAATAAAATAGCGCGCAGTTTCGTCTTTTACATCTTAGGCTTCTCTACTAGTTTTCAGAGGTTTTTGTGCTAGCATTCCTTTCTTTTCCTTCCTGATAGAGTAGAAAAAGAAAGCCTTTATTCTAGTAGGAGGTAGGCGCTAGGTCGTAGATTTTTAGTAAGGACGGCTTAGAGTATGGAGTATCTTAGTTAAAGTATCGTAACTGTTCTTTATCCTCCTCTATTGTTTTGAGAAGGATTTAAAAGGGGCCTTTCCTAGTTTTAGTTGAAAGAAAGCTGATTGTAGCTTTTTAGGATATTTTATCCTAGGCTTAAAAAAAAAGGGGTTTTCCTTTACAGATTCTATATATAGTTTCCTTTGCTTTTTTTTTGCCAATTGTTTTTCCACTATTCTAGTGTCTTTTCTCTTGCTCGTTCCCTAGGTAGGCTAGAGAAGAATAAAAAGATTTTATTTTTCTTCTAGAGAGGCCCTTTTTAGTCTAGTTTATCTGCTATTTTATTTCCGTAGATTTCTAGGTGGCTAGGGCCCTAATAGAAGTTAATAGAGATATTCCTACTAGCTAGATAGGAACAGCTTTGCGTAATTTTAAAGACTAGTTCTTGCCCTCTATAAGAGAATTAAGCTGTAATCTCTTAATAGCCGCTTGGCTATCTATAAAGATATAAACCTGTTTCTCTTCTAGTCTTTGTTGTTTTAGGTGTTCTAGGGCCCTATAGACTGCATAAAGCTCTACGTCCATAATTTCCATATAGGGCCCTAGATTCCAGTTTGTTGCATATTTTAATCCTATTTCTCTCTCCTATTTTGCATACGGCTGCTGCATTTGATTTATTGTCCTTTAGAGCCATATCTGTATAGTATATATCTACTAGTCCCACTTAGGGATTCTTGTAGATTTTATCTACTAGTCTTAGATTTCTTGTGCAGCTTCTTCTTTATACCCTTAGAATAGAAAAGAAAGCGGGAATGGAGGAGCAGGATAGTTATTATACTAGTAGTACTAATAATACAGTAGAGTTTACCATGCCTAGGCTTATCTAGGGCCTCTACCTCAGTTTTTCCAGTGCTTTATCCCAACCCATAGAGTAGTTAGTGCCACCACCAATCGCACGGGGGATTCCTCACCAGTTCTTTCGGATATCTTATAACTGGTCAGTCCTGCCCCCCAGCAGTCTGTATATAGAAGTTTCCTCCCAGAGTTGGTACGCTTTCGCACGGCTTAGGAGCCTTCCATAGCCTCTGGTTTTACGTCTCTCTTCATTGTTTCCCGCCGGTACGGGCATAAGCTGCCATTTGCAGGGGTCGCAACTCCCATTTTACGTACCTACTGGCGTAATCCTACGAGGGCGTCGTGGCTGCATCCTGCATGTAGTTGGGTACACGCCTTCTACGGTTAAGGGCCCAGCCAAAACCCTCTCCCGCCTGAGTAACTCCTGTTTGCTCTATAAGCACGTCTCACCGGCAATACCGTCCCTAGCGAAGCGAAACGGTTCCGTCTGTTGATGTACCGACACGCGCATCCGTTCTCAGTCGACTACGTAGTAGTCTCTCCGGCAGGACCGTGATCCCTGCCTGCCTACCAGGTACACTAAGGGTCAGAGCCCAGCTAAGGGGTGAGGTCCTTAGAGCCAGTAGTGGGCTACTACGCACTACGCCCGCGGGAGGTTCCGTTTCGCGTTGCCTGTAAGAGTCTCCTTATGATAGGCCGACCGTGTCTTGCAGAATAGGTTATAGACTAGTCCCCGTGCCAGGCGACGCTACCCTACTCTATTCTACTAACCAAGCCTTGTGTCCCCCCTTTGTATAAGCTGGCCCTGTGTCCTCTAACTATCGAGTCCTCATACGAACTGGCCTGTGTTTCCTTAGAGCTTTCCCCCATATGTATATGCGTCAGGTTGCGTGCAACCACGCCTTATTAAGACCCTCCTGTGAGTCACCTGTAGGTCGACCGTAGGTCGAACGCCATGGGCCGTCAAAGCTGGCCTGTGTTTCCGCTGCCTAGAGCTTTGCCCGTGTTTCCACCTCGTCGAGCCGTCTGGTCGCGGTCGCGTCGCGGTCGCGTCGCTGTTGCGTCTGTCGTCCAGGTCGCGCGCACCAACGCTATTAAGACCCTCTTCTGAGTCACCTGGGTGTCGGATACCCAGATAGGCCCCTCGTAGAGGGGGCCTTAACGAGTTCTCTAGGCAGGGCTTAACAAGTTCTTCGCGGTGGCCTTGGGCCTTAACAAGTTTCGTACGAGGTGCCTGCGACGCGTTAACCTTAACAAGTTCTTATAAAAAGAGGTTCCCTACGCCCTCGCCGCGTTCCCTTTGCGATCTTAGAGCTAGTGCAAGCCCAAGGGTGTCCTGTTGTACGCCTAGGACGCGTCTACGTTGACTGGCTATGATAAGACCAGTTTCGGGCCTGGCTACGAGCCAGGTAGTTGTGCATCGGGTGGTTTTCGTATCCCAGTTTCCCTTGATAGGCCTCCCTAGGTGGTAGGGCAGGAGCCTCGAGCGGAGGCAGTAAAGCTCCTGGTGTTGTTGAGGGCGATGCTTTGTACGATAGTACGCGTCGCGAGCTCAACACCACAGAACCGCGACGACAGCGCACTGCATGCGCTGCGACGGCTCCCTACCATCGCCTCTGCACTTAGCCATCAAAAGGAACGATTTCCTGATGATGTTTCCACCCGCGGCGACGTGGACGCGTGCAGTAGGGCTTCGCGGGCACCCGGACATGTTTAAATGCCTACTCTTCACTTCAACAGTCATGGGATTTAAAGACTTCAACAGACGCAAAAGGCGATGGCACACACTCGCCATCCCAGAGTATATCGCAATCTATTGTGCCAAGGCACGCAAAGTCTTTGAAATGGCGTAGGCTTTTTCAAAAGCTGGGTTTCAGATGAAGAGTCTGTGTCAGGGGGGAAGACACCCGTGGCTGATACTTGGACTACTAGCTGGCGTCCCCTCTGCGCTGAGGAGATACAGTAGATCCAGCCAAAAGTCACATTTTGATTTTCCCCGGCGTTTGTGTTGGAACCAGCTATCCTAGACTTGGCACTGCGGTGCTTAACCACTGGCTCCAGTTTATAATTCAGTAACGTAGCTGACCGGGAAGCGAGCCATATATGGAAATGCCTACCATTTCTAATTTTATAGCAAATTACACCAAAATCAAAAAGCCTTAGCACATTACACGATGCCAAATCAATCCTTGCCCTCTTGTGAAGCCGAAACTACTTATATAAGATCTTTCTTCTAATATTAAGCCGTCGATTTATAAGGCCTCTAGCGCATACGGAGCACCCAGATCTATTATTAAACATTATCCTATTAGCCGTCTTCTATAACATAAAGCTTACCTAGGTTTATTATATTCTTTATAAGAATAGTAAATTATTAAATAGCTTTATAAATATTAATCCTAAGACCTTCTATTAGAGGCTTATATACTTTTAGAAATAGCTTATTCCCTTTTAAGCGAAGGCCGTATTATAGGTAAGTATTAAAAGTAAAGATTTATTTAATATTACGGTCTTAGTACTATACTAAGTTATTAGCTTAACTGCTAAAGAGCTTAAAATGGCGATCTAGTAGTTATATATAATTAGTTTAGGTTCTTTTATACTATATATAAGCGATATTAAATTAAGTATTTAAATATTATTTATAACTTTAACGAAAAGGGGGTATTACTAGGCCTTATAGCGGTGGCCTAAGTAATTATATCGGGTAAGATATATAGGGAAAGGTTAAAAAATTAAATAGTTATATAGTTAAGTACTTATAAGTTAATATTTATAATTAAAACGATTTACGTTAATAGCTCTCTACTACCTACCTTTTTAATTTAGAAGGCGTAATACTACTAAGAAAGATAGTATTAAATTAGTAAGTAAAATAAGAGCCTTTATAGATATATATACGCTATCTTCCCTAGTGGGTAAATAGATAACTCTTTAGGCCTATATTATATTAAATATTATAATAAATATATAGGACATCTTATAGAAGATTCTAATAGTAAAATATAGTAATATAGCCTAATTTTAGTAGATAATTATTAGAGCTACCTTACCTAGCAATTTATTAAATATACGCTCGCGCGTAAAACTATCTTAATAGCTTTACTACCTTATTTAACTTATAAGCTTTAACCACTAAATATAGGTTATTTTAGGCCACTTTATTACTACTATAGGGAGTAAGTAGATACTTTCTATTAATATAGCCACTTAGGTGTTAATAAGGAATTTTTTAAAACTCTACCTAAAGGCATATATATAGATATTTACCCCTAATACGATCTATAGCGCCTAGAAAGCCATAGGCCTTCTATTTTATAGTTATACTACTATCTTAAAGACTCTTACCCGTATAAAGGTAAGCCTAATCCTAATTATACTTATTAGGGTTTAAAACGGCTCTATTTAATATAGCGACGTTAAGCTCTAATAGAGTCCTTAGTGTCTTTAGAGTGCGTAAAGCAGTAGGTATATTTAATCCCTTTATATCTTAGCTTTTAAAAGGCTCTATTATATATATAGGTATAACCTATAACCTATAAATAAGTAGATTAAAGGGTTGTTAATCTAGAAAGGGACGTTATAGGAATATAGTAGTCGGCGCGTGGGTCTATATCACTACTATAATATAGTTAAATTAATTTAAGCGATATTAAGATCGAAATAGAAATATAAAGGCTTTAATTTGGCCTATTTAAAATATATATAAGCTCGTTATTAATTTTATTATAAATTGATTAAATATCACCTATATATGGCTCACTACGTACTCGCTTCCTAGTTAGCTACGTTATATATAATCCACTGCACATCCCTTTATATAGCAACGAATTCTTACACTTTTCGTATATATACGCCTTATAAGCCTATCTAGAGGCTCTATACTATATATGGCTTAATATTAAAGCCTCTAATTAGTGCGGTTACTTAAGGGTAAGGGTACTGGCGCCTCATTAACGTTTTTAACGCTTAAATATTGCGGTAAATAGTATTACGGCACTGGCAGAACTTGGCAGAACTACGCACCGGCAAGTTGCTACAAATTGCCGTATATTGCGGTTATGTGACGCAAAGATCTTATAAAATATCAAACAGCGCTACTCTTCTTCTCCTTTCCTTTCCCTAGCTTTGGATTCTCGTTTATAGACAATCTAATTATATAGGCTTACGCGTCCCTCTTGCTATACCTATGCCTTAATTAACTAAGTCACTAACATTATCTAAAGCTTACTCTACTCTTTCTTCCTAAGAAGGAACTTAAATATATCTATAAGAATATAGAATAGGACCCTAAGGACATTACTAGGACTATAAGGACAGGACCTAAAAGAAAAGAATAGAACCTTAAGAAAAGAACCTACAAGATACGCATAGACTAGAACCCCTAAAGAAATTACCCGGAATTACCTAATACCCCTACCACTATGCCATAAACTATAGCAGTAGGTAAAGTAGCTGTAGGACCCTTAAATACTTTAAATAAAAAAACAATTAACGTTTTAACCCCCTAGGCGGAGCTTGCGGCTGCTTGTAACGTTTCCCGCCCCAACGTCGCCATACGGCCAAAAAGACTGAGAGTGCTTGCGAACTTGTCGCAAGCGCGGCGGGACCTAATATATATACTCTTACAATTGCCCTCTCCTCTACGCGCTCGTCCCCGAGCGCTCGCAGGGATTCCTCTGTGCGCCTGTTTGGGCCTCCACAGGGATTAAACGCCAAGAGTATTACTATATTAGTTAGTCCCTAGTAACGTAAGCGATCGGACTCAGC
The DNA here is from genome assembly GCF_001692895.1 of Cenococcum geophilum 1.58. Classification (NCBI taxonomy): domain Eukaryota; kingdom Fungi; phylum Ascomycota; class Dothideomycetes; order Gloniales; family Gloniaceae; genus Cenococcum; species Cenococcum geophilum. The sequence goes on along the minus strand of NW_027137622.1, from coordinate 703,116 downwards.
CGACCCGCCTTATCGCACGGATGCGTGTTAGACTGTACCAGAGCGAAGTAACCGATGGGGATTAAACCCACGACACCTGGCCCTAGTAAGTTCGCAAGCACAATTGTAACGTTTCCCGCCCCAACGTCGCCATACGGCCAAAAAGACTAAGAGTGCTTGCGAACTTGTCGTAAGCGCGGCGGGACCTAATATATATACTCTTACACTGCTAATACTAAAATTAAACGACTATAAGAGCTGCTTAAAGCTAGAGATACCCCTATATCTAATAATAAGTTATTATTAAACAACTAAAAACTTACTATAGTCCTTTAGGCCCTATCCTAGCGCCTTAGTAGATCTACTAAGGCCTATATAGCACCGAAGCGGTTAGTAAAGGTCGCGGATCCCCTACTACTTACAGATAGAACCGACCCTATATTTAATAATTGGAAGCTTTAATTATAAAATAAGCTTAAAGTTAATATAGACTACTTCCCTAACGCCTAAGCTAGAATAGCCTATGTTTTTAGCCGTACTAGCGGAGACACCTAGATGTATTTACGCCTATAATACACTAAAGACTTAGCAGACCCCTTTATCTCTAAAGAAGAAATAATTAAATACTTATCTTTTATTTATAAAGACCCTTTTAAAGTATAAAACACCCGCCTTAGCTATAAAAGCCTAAATATAAAAATAACAGAGACCTTTTCGGCCTTTTAAACCCGCTTTTTATACCTAGCCAGATAGGCCCAGATCCCCTAAAAAGACCTACTACTAGACCTCTTTAATAAGCTTACCCTAGACCTATAACGGGCCGTATTACTAGCTTATACTATAGTATAGATATTAAAGGAACTTATAGACTATTACCTAGCTATTAACTAAGGCCTCTATTAAATTAAGGCACGCGCTAACTGGCTAAAAACTAAAAACCTTACAAACTAAGCTATAAGTACTGCGAGTGCGGCCTATAGTGCCCTGGCATAATTAGTAACTCCTATAATTAACCTAGCAGCTAGCTGCGCAGCTACCCCTACTATAGGCCTAGTATATACCCGGCCTATATATAGCGACCCCTATATATAGGCCCTTAGCAATTAAGGAGCTTACTTCTTATACGGTTAAATAGGCCACCCTATAAAAAACTGCTTAATAAAGGCAAGATAAACGAGGTCCTATTAATTTAGGAGGATAGTATAGAGCCAGAAAAAGAGGAACCCTAGAGGAAGACTCCTCTTTAGGGTTAAAAGGGATCGATATATTACATATTAATCTAAGTCGGCTAATTAGTAGAAGAAGCTGCACTATCCCTTATACTTTATTTCGTAATAGATATTAAGTTTTAACCTCTGCTTTAGCTAACTTAAGAGTAAATACCTTTACCTTAATTAATATAAAGTGCGCTATAAAACTGGCTAACTTTTTAAATATACCCCTTAAAGAACTACCTAAACTAGTCCCTATTTACGGTTATAACAGATAAATAGGACTATATATTATAACTATCTTATAGATCTACCTCCGCGTTAACGGATAAAGGCAGTATAATATCCCCTTCCTTATTACGGACCTTAGAAGCTATAATATAATCTTAGGGAGAAAGTAGCTAGCCTATTTAGGCTTATAGCTTAATATACGGAACAGGCAGCTTATCTAGCCTAAAACTATACCCCCAACACCTTCCTTTATAAAAGAGATTAGTATTATAATAGAAAACCTTATACGGCTGTAGATAAACACTATTTACTAGGCTATAGTAAATTGGTAGGAACTAAAGAATATTATACAGTTAAGATCGTTCCTAGGGTTTTATAATTACTGTAGGAGGTTTATAGCGCAATAGTTAAAGAATATTAAGCCATTTACACAATTAACGAAGAAAGAGAGACTATAGGCATAGGAAAAGAAACAGTAAGAGCTATTTAAGAAAGTCAAGAAATTATTCACCTAGGAGCTAGTTCTTAAAATCTATTAACTAGGACTACAAACGGTTGTAGAAGCGGATGCATTAGACTACGCACTAGGGGCATACTTTATACAAAAACACTAAAATAGACGGCACCTAGTAGCATACTATAGTTGGAAAATAACACCACTAGAGTTAAACTATGATATCTATAACAAAGAGTTATTAGGTATAGTAGCAGTACTAAAGGAATAGAGAGCATTCTTGCAAGGTATAGAGAAACTATTTATAGTTAAAACGGACTATAAGAACCTAATAGGATTCCTAACGATAAAGAAACTTAACTAAAGATAGGTTAGATTGGTAGAAATACTTACGAAATACTATTTCGAAATTTAGTATACTAAGGGTACAGATAACACGCGAGCAGATGCTTTAAGTTAAAAGGCTAAACTATAAAACGATAAAAAGCCATTAGGGGCTTTACTGCGAAAAGACATAGACGGACTGATTAGATACAATTATCCAAAAATTATAGCAACTTAAGAAGACGATAAACTAAAGGGGATTTATAAGTTACTAGAAAGCTTTTAGGTATAAAGGATTCTAAAAGCATAGCTAGAAGATCCACAAACGGATATATATAAAAATCGTAAGGCAAAATATATCCTAAGAAGTATAGCAGAGCAATTTATAAGAGAATTCTATAGAGGATTAACTTAAGGACATAATGGAGCCACGGGCTTAGTGTTAAGACTTTAAGAGGAGTATATTATTAACGGAATCTAGGGCTTAGCATAGAAAGTTATAAAGGAGTATTTAGATTACTAAAGGAATAAACTAATAAGGCATAAGCTATATAGAGGGCTATAACCTATTAAAACACTAGAGAGACTATAGAAGGTTATATTATAGGACTTTATTATTAAGTTACTAAAATTAAGAGACCCTATTACCGGGCAAGATTATAACGCGATCTTAGTAATAGTAGATAAGCTTACGAAGTGAGGATACTTTATAGCATGCACAGAAGAAATCTTAGCAGAAGATATCGCTAGAATCTATATTAAAGAAGTATTTATAAGACACAAAGTACTAAGTAAAATTATATCGGATAAAGATTTAAGATTTATAGCAGCATTTTAAGAGGTATTCTTAGCAGAACAAAGAGTTAGGGCAGCAACTTCTACTATATATTATCTATAGATAGACAGTTAAACGGAAAGATTAAATTAGACACTAGAGCAGTATTTAAAACATTATATTAATTACGCATAGAATAATTAGGTACTACTATTACCAGTTATATAGTTTACATATAATATAATACCTTAAGAAGGAATAAGTATATTACTATTTAAGGCAAATTATGGATATAAGCTAAGAATATTATTATTATTACGGTAAGTAAAGAAAATAAGTAGTAGAGCTAAAGAAAGAATAAAGATGTTAATAAATCTTTATATAGACCTTATAGAATTAGTAAAGAAAGTATAAGAAAGAATAAAAAGGTACTATAATACTAAGAGATCTAAGGGACTAGATCTTAAGGAGGGAGATAAAGTGTAGCTACTATATAAAAATTTTAAGAGTTAACAACTAAGTAAGAAATTAGACTACGTTAGACTAGGACCTTTTAAAATTATATAAAAGATTTTACTGGTTATATTTAAGTTAAACCTACTAGCCAGAATAAAGATTTACCCTATATAGTATATTATAATACTAGAGCCAATATATAGGAATATTAAGCTACCGGTTTATAAAGCAGACATATATAGAGGATAAGAAGAAGACAAATAGTAAGTTTTAAAGATTATTAGTTATAAGGATATTAACAACAAAATATAGTATAAGGTTAAGTAGATAGGCTATACTAAGACTACCTAGGAACTACTAGAGAATCTAAAAAATGCTATAGGAAAGGTATAGGAGTATTAGAAGAAATTAGGTTAGGTAGTATTAATAAAAAAGGATTGCTAAAGAATAAGTTACCTAAGGGGGACCTAAGAAGAGTAGTTGCCAAACTACTCAGATCTATTTCCTTCTCTATTAAAAGAGAATCCGTTCTTTTATTATTAAGTTCCTATAAACCCTATTTTATAAGTTTCTACTCCTTAAAATAAACCTTTTTATAAACCTTTTTAAGACAAAGTAGGCGAGCAGACGCCGCAATGCGAGTATTTAGGGCCTTTTATTCCGCATCCTAAGAACGTTCTAACTTTGTAAGGGCTTAAGACAGTTTACTATCTAGCCGCATAGCAATAGATTAAACACGGGACCCTAAGATAAATTAATTAGGGAACTAGACGACTATTAAGAGTAATAGGTTATATATATTTAGCATTAGAAGTAGAGCAAATGTCGCAGGACAAATAAATATTTGCTTTAGTGCACTCTAAGTAAGAGGACGGTTATCGTAAAGATGGGTTCGCCAACGTAATATAAATTAACCCCTTTTTTAAACAACGAGAACACGGAGATAGTATAATCTTACTAAGAGATAATATTGCAGCAATAGTGCGAGCACGACGTTGGGCGTATAAAGAAGAAATTGCTTTAGGTATAATAAGCAATAATATTAACTAAATTAATTAGACGGATATTATACCTCTAGTAAACGACTTAGAGATATTTAGAATCTTTAAGGATAAAGATAAAAAGGAGGGAGATAGTGTTACAGACGCTTTAAGTACAATATTATGGCTACTAGGAGAGGAGTCGGAAGAAGCTAGTTAGTTAATTTAGGCACGGTCTAAAATAGAGCCGGTAGAACTATATAATAAGGAATAGTAACTAAGGTTATATAACGTGCTACGTATTAAATAAGAGGGACGGAAGGGACTTACGTACCTTATATATAAGACGTATATTATATATAAGAAGGATTTTATAAAAGTACAGTTGTGTATTTAAGGACCCTTAGTCCCTACCTAAATAGTTCCTTCCTTATAATAATTCTTAGAATATAATTAGANTTAATCTATTAGGTAACCACTCCACTAGTTATTATTACGTTGTTAACTTTAATTTACATCACCTATATACCTAGCCCATTAACGAGCCTATTGTAGTTCTTGCTATAAGGTTCCGTTATAACTCCAGAGGTAAATCCTATTAGAAAAACAAGTAGGGTAATAACCGCACTAATAATCTAAAAAAAGAAAAGCCCTAGTTGCGGACCTCTCCTAGCTATAACTAGGGCAAGATATAAAAGAAAAGACTCTCCGTATTACTATTAAGCTAGAAATAACACTCCCTATAGGGGAGGTATAATAGTTCTAAGCACTATATAATAGCGGCGCTGAAATTAATCTTATATAATATAATTTAGTAAAAGAGTATAAACTTATCCTATTATAAAGGTAGCAGAAACCTATTATAGGCTTCCTAGATAAGCATTAGATTAAACTATATAGTGCCTATAAGCTTATAGTATTAGTGGCTAATAGCCGTCGAAAACGGACTCTATACCTGTACGTGGTGACAGCTACGAACCTAAGTCTTTAAAGTTTAGACTCAGAGCCAACGCAGAGACGTCGCATAGCGTGCGATACGACCTAGTAGTAGTGGTGGGTATTGTGGGCGGTGGTGAAAAGTTTTTATATGGGATGGTGAGATCTTAAAAACTACCACTAAGTGCCCCTTACGAACAGCAGCAACACTATTCTCCTATTAAGGCACCTATACGATCCAACATAGATGCGCAGCATTCGATAATATCCCCTGACCCCCAGTAGAGAGCATCGACAACCTCTTATGTTAATGAATGAGCGATTGCAAATAAATAAGCAACGAGTAAATATACGGCCCCTCCTAACCCCTAGGGCGATCGCCCGCGGAGTATGCGGTCACTTACTATTAACTATTAAATACTACCTAGCAGCCTAGATAATACCGTACGGTTTTTCTATCTCCTTTTAAGGAGTAATAACCCTTAGCGAGGGCCTAGTGACTAGGGCCTAGGTATAAAAGATACTTAGGTATATATGTCCCGCTCGCCTTTTAGTATAGTAGTAGTTTATAGATAAATCCCCCTTACGCCTTTAATAGGCCTTAGGGGGGGGGAGGCATAGTGTATATGGTAATGGTTAACAAGAGATAGTATATAGGGGGTGGTTAAAATACGGAATATAACCACAAGTGTACAGCAATTGAACGGCAAGGCCTAGCTAGGACGTAGTGAACCCTAGCTAGGATAAGCTAGAGAAGGAAGTAGTGGTTCCTAAGGAGTTTAAACATCTAAGGAGGACAGGACGTAGCCGTAGGCCCGTAGGGCCGCCGCTATGGACGGACATGGCAAACTAGGGTTTTTTATCCTACTGAGGTGGCTTATAGGGTTTTTCCTCCCCCAAACTATAGGGTTTTCTTCCTGTAAATTATAAGTTTTCCCCCTATGACGGAGTAGTCTGCGTAGGCCTAGATAGGATCCGTATTAGACATTAATTAAGAATTACTACTACTACTATTATTAGTGGCTAATATATATAACCGCACTAAGGTAGTTAGCCCGCAACCCTTCTAGGCGGCTAACTTCGTAGGTTATAACCTTATCCTTAAATACCTTTAGCTTATAGAAGTAGATCCTAAAATATGCTTTAAGACTAAAGCCTTTAAATAGTAAAATAATAAAGATTTAGAAGGGCGTATATTACTAATAAGCCTAAAGAATATTCTAGAGAATGTAGCCCTAGGCGAAATAGTATATGCTTTATACCTAAAGGAGTATTAGATCTAACCCTTATTTAATAGTAAAATAGGTATAAAGCCTAATATAGGTAATAACCCCTCTATAATAGAGACCCTATAGGGAACTACTAGATAGGTCACAGAGATATTATAGGGAGGTGGCAATCTTAAGAATCTTATAAGATACTTTAACTGCTATAGGTTACTCTAGCTTAAGCAATATACGGAAAGTATGCTATAGCACCTTAAACGCTACGTTAAGGAGTTCCCTGCCCTTTACTAGCTACTGTATAAAATGGTTTAATATACGGTAGTAACTATATATAAGTAACCACTATAGCGTATAACGCTGCCCGCGAGTATCCTAAGGGAGCTCTAGGACCTACTTAACAATAACGCAGAGAATAAACGTAACCCCAATTTATTAAATATTCTAGCAGGCCTAAGGGACTTACTAAGGGTATTTTCGGGCAGGAGAGTAAAAGTCCTATCGTAGAACTTGGAGTACGATTATATAATTAATCTAGAAGAAGGTAAATAACCACTAAACCTTCCTATCTACAACCTCTCGCGTAAAGAGCTTAAGATCCTATAGGAATACCTTAATAGGTTACTAGAAAAGGGGTAGATCCAGCCTAGTAAGTCGCCGTTAGGTATATTAATCCTCTTTATTCTAAAACTAGATAGAACTATAAGGCTATATATAGACTATTGCGGTCTTAACAAGATTATAATTAAAAACTATTACCTACTACTACTAGTTAGTAAAATGCTAGATTAACTATTTAGGGCGAAGATCTTTATAAAGCTAGATCTATAAGATGCCTATTATAGGCTTTATATTAAAGAAAGGGATAAATAGAAGACCGCTTTTAAGACCTAATACGGCCACTTTAAATATCTAGTAATACCTTTCGGGCTAGCTAATGCGCCTATAACATTCTAATTATACATTTACAGAGCCTTAGGGGGACTAGTTGACCGTATATATATCGTTTATTTAGATAATATCTTAATCTACTTAGAAGATAAGAATTAACACAAGTAACACGTCCGCGAAGTGCTGGAACATTTAGATAATTAGGGCCTCTACGCTAAGGCGTTAAAGTATATCTTTAACACCAAGTAGGTCAAGTTCTTAGGTTATATTGTAACGCCTATAGGTATAGTTATAGACCTAGTATGGGTATAGACAATCTAGGAGTGGCCGGAGCTAGAGAGCTATTAGGATATTTAAGTATTCCTAGGCTTTGCCAATTTTTATAGGCGCTTTATTTATAACTACTTAGACGTTATCTAATACCTATCTAACTATATTATAGAAGCTTCCTAAGACCTAACCTAAGAAGTAAAAAGCTTAAAGGCGGTAAGAAAGAAAACTAAAAAGGGACTAACTAAATAGTATAAGCTATAGTTATGGCCTAGAAAGGTTTAGGAGGCCTTCTAGGAACTACGCGCAAAGTTTATAAAAGCTCTATTGCTACGGCATTTTAACTTAGATTAGCCATTAATAATAGTTACTAATATATTAAATTTCGCCCTTATTAGTATTCTGCTGCAACCTAATAGGCATCTAGACGCTACCTAGCTCTATTGGAGACCAGTAGCATTTTATAGCAGAAAATTCCAGGGACCTAAAGTTAGGTATTATACCCACGATAAGGAACTGCTAGCTATAGTTAACTGCTTTAAACAGTGGCGACACTACTTTAAGTACGCGAGCTATACCACTTATATACTCTTAGATTACTATAATTTACGCTACTTTATAACTATAAAGGAGCTTATACCTTAATAAGCCAGATAGGTAGAGGAGCTTATACGATTTAATTTTAAGATTAAATATAAGCTAGGGAAAAATAACCCTACTAATAGACCGTTACGACGGCCAGACTATACCAAAGGCTTTAAAACGGGAGAAGGAAAACAGATAATAAATATCTTACTCCCTATATTATAGAATAAGCTCTAGGTATAAAATGCTCAAGTACCCATAGCTCTATATACTAAGTCTTAGGCGGTATAAGCCCTATTAGTTTCTACTAACGTTCCGGCTAGTACCTAGTCTATTACTAATAAGGGTCCAAATATACCTAAATAGGACGTCCCTAATACATTCTTGGAATCTAGTAATACACCATCCCTAATTGCTAAGCTATCCCCTTAAACTAATAGCAAAGCTATAGAGCAATCGGAACTCGGAGCCCTATAATAACTAAAGGACTTTAACCTTATAGCGGCCTTCCTAACGTACGCGCATTAAAAAGTTGTAAGATCTATAGTACCATCTAGTCTTATACTTAGAGCAGTATAAAACAAAATAGCTTTTACCCGGGAACTATCTAAAAGGTTAACGGATTTTATCTATAAGGTATAACGGAGGGACGCTTTCTATACTATCCTTAATACAGAAGTAGACCGGAAACGTAATAAAAAGGAAGCTACTAGGCGCTACTATTAGGAACTAGACCCGATGGGCCTACTATATAGAGGTGGTAAAGTTTAGGTGCTATAAGAAGCAAATCTACAATAGAAGATTCTTATAAAGAATTATAATAATCCTTTAGGCGGCCACTATGGTTAAGCAAAGATAGTAGAATTACTTTAATATAAATACTATTGGCTAAGGCTTAATTAGAAAGCAAAGGAGTATATTAACTATTACAAGAAGTATTAAGTATATAAGATCCGTAGGCATAAGCTATAGGGTCTACTTAAATCAGTTCCCCCCGCCAGTAAGCTATAGCAATATTACGCTATAGACTTTATTACGGATCTCCCGCCATTTAAAGATAGCTAAGGACGAACATATAATTCGGTCCTTATACTTATTAATAGGTTTTTAAAGTACGTTTAATACCTTTTTATTAACAAGACGATTAATGTATAAGAGCTCGCCAACCTAATTAAGGAGAAATGCTTTCTTAAAGTAGATTAGCCACACTCCATTATTACTAATAGGGGTAGCGTCTTTATAAGCTAATACTGGTTGGACCTATACTTCCATTTAAAGATAGACTACTAATATAGTACAGCTTTTTACCTATAGATAGATAGGCAAATAAAACGCCAGAACTAGGAACTAGAGTCTTACCTATGGATATATTTAAACTACTAGCAAGACAACTAGTATAAGCTACTTCCGTATATAGAGTACGCTTATAATTTAAAGCAATATATATTATATAAGTATGCACTAATCCAGATTGCCTATAGCGTTTAACTATTTAGGTTTAATAGTATACCTAATAATTACTAGCTAAGGCCGTATAATTAGTTATAGGATTCTACTGGGAAGTTTAAGGATACCTACTAGAGAGTATAAGGATACCTTTAGGAATGGGAGGAGTAATAGAAGTATGCGAAGTAGAGCCTATAAGATGCCCAAGAGCAGTAGAGACTTTAGTATAACTATAAGTACCAAAACAAGCATTTCGGAGTAGGCGATAAGGTTCTATTACGTTTAACAAATATTAAGACCTATTAACTATTAAAGAAGCTTAATATAAGATACCTAGGTCCCTTTTAAGTTAAGGAATAAATTAGTAAGCTAGCCTATTATCTTCAGCTACCCCCATTTATAGCCTATATACATCTAGTATTTCACGTAAACCTACTAGAGCTATAGCATAGACCACCGCCGGAAAAGAACTTCCGTCTAGGCCCAATTAAATACCCTAAGGTAGTGGGCAAGCGGTATAAGGTTAAAGCTATACTATACTATAAGTCTATTAAGAACAAGCTTTAATTTAAAGTTAAATGGCTAGGCTAGCCCGCTAAGGACTCTATATAGGAACTAGAGGATTACCTCAATTATTATAAAGATATTCTAAAAGAATATTGGGACCAAGGTCCATAGAGTGACCGCCCAGATCGTGCACGGTCCTGCATCGTATATAGTTCCCGCACAAAATATAGGCCTCAAAAATGAAGCTATTGAACCACATATACATTTCCAAATTGCACCAAAATTTAGTGTAATAGACTTTAGAGCTCTGCGATTTATTCTGTCTTAATTTGGTAATTATCTAAATAGCGTAGGAGGCGTCGTTGCTGCTGAGGGCGGCTTAGCTTAGATTCTACTACCCCATCGTCCGCATTATATATAACCACTAAATCTACCTCCTGTAGAGTAGCCATAGTTAAAGCTTTCTTCTTCCTTAGCTTCTTACTCTCCCTAATATTGTTTTAGAGTTGTAGATTAGCCGCACGCGCATCTTAATCCTTTTACTTTTGTCGCTTTTTTTCCTTAGCTTGCTCGCGGCGAGTAAGCTGCTACTATTGGCGTATTTGTTTCCTCTACTTAATCGCGCGCTTCTTCTCCTCCTTTTATAATTGCTTTTAAATCTTCTTATCTTATTTTTTAGCCTGCTCTTGCTGCCTATTGTGATCCTTTTTATTTTGGAGCTCCCTTACTTGCTGTATTTTCTTTAGAGAGAAGAAGGTGCCTTTTACTTTATTATTAGCGCGAAGCTGTTCAAATAAAGGCCTACCTCGCTGCCTCTTCTTCTTTTCGTTAAATACTGCTCGTCTAAGTCCCTTATTCTTATGACGAAGTATAAAAACTTTAGATATAAGGTTTATTATAGTATTAAGCAGCCTTCTTAAATTAGGAGATGAAGCTTCCTATACTATATTATATATAAGTTCCCTAATCTTCCTCTAATTACTTGCTGAAAGTACTGAAGAAGAAGACCCCCCTAATGAAGGTCTCTCGTCTAAGTTAGATATCTCTACTACTATAAGTACGGCGTCAGGCGCGAAGGGGTATAGACCAGTCTTCTTCCACCCACTTTGTATATTATACTCCGTAAATACTTTATTATATACCCTCCAAAATAGGCAAAAGAAGTCTCTTTTTGTAATTGCGTAAAGCGCTTAGCTATTACTAATAAACTAATTAAGCTCTTGCGTATAATATGTTGATAAAGGGCTAAATAGAGAGACATTAAGTGGCTGTAATTAATGCGTAGAATAAGGAGGATAGGCCGTAACTAGTATTTAATAGCTTTCGCACCACTTAAGGAACCTTATATTAATATAAGAGCCGTGGCTATCTATAAAGAGAAGCCTCCAATCTCTACCCTACCGTGCTTTTACTTTTGTCTTGCGATTAAATATCTATTGTAGCCATGAATATCTAAGATCCTTATTTGTCTAGCCGGTAGGGGAGGATATAAAGAAGGCTAGATGTTCCTCTGGATTAAAATCCTGCAGCCACAAAATTTAAATATTGCCTAATACCGCCTAATAGATTAATCCTAGAGAGAGCTTTAATCCGTCGGCGCAGATAGTTGCAATTATAGTTATTCACTCTTTATTACCATCTTGGCCAGCACCAATTAAAGAGGTCTTTTCCCATGCATCTTTTAAGAAAATCCTCTTTAGTTTTAAAAGAACTCCGATAAGAAAGCCCTTCTTATCCATATTATAGGAATTTTGAGGTTAAATATTATACTTAGTGATCTTATACTCTAAAAGCTAAAAGTAGAGCGTATATTAATAGAGAGAATTAGCCTTCTTCTGTGCAAGGTCTATTATAGAAAGATATTTTGTATGTAGCTTATTGCGGTATTAACTAAGCCATCTTAAAACCTAGTGATTTCTAGGCTGCTTTTTTAAAAGCTTAAATGCAAAGTTTTGTACTATTGCATTGGTAGGAGGAAGCCCTTAATTAGTAAGCTTATTTATATATTTAACTAGGTACCGTTCTTGCTTAGGAGGAAGAAGAAGCTTAGATAAGTTCCCATCGGCTTTTAACTGGGTGATCTGTCTGTGGCGGCGCGACAGCGTTATACGGTCGATATTAAATTCCTTTGCAGTCTTAGTATAATTAGGAGATTTTTGCAACTCCAACGCTTCAAGAGCGGCCTCAATTGAGTTCATGGTTGTTGAGTAATTGATTTTTGAAATTTTGAATATTTTGGTGTTCAGTGTGCACGATGCAGGACCGTGCACGATCTGGGCGGTCACTCTAATCTACAAGTCGCAGAAAGCGCTCTAATACTACGGTGTTATTGCGACCTATAAAGAAAGCTCGCGAAAAGAGTAAATAGGTTAAATCGGATATAGAACGGACAGGCTCCGGAAACCATAGGGATAGGGCTACGGCCCAAGGCAGGACGGGTCCTTAGCCTTTTCACGTATATAGTATAGAGTTAATAGGGCATTTTGCTAGAATTATATTCTTATTTATTAATCTATACCAGGAACATTATTCCTAGGGCTTTTAAGCCCTTTTTAAAAGCCTTATAAGGCCTTCCCAAGCACCTAATTAAGGTCCTTAATTACTACTATATATAAGAACAAATCCTAAAAGTCTAAACCACAAATGCCCAATCTAAAAAGCCACTACGCCTTATTATTATTAGGAGTAGGATTAGTATCTATTAGGCCACTAAGTAATGGCTAACAAGAATGGGATCTAGATGCCTTAATAGGCGTATAAGTAGGCATAAAAACAGGGGTAGGATAATGAGGTGTAGCTAGAGCAGAGACTCTTAAACGCTTAACACCAATATTAGGTCCAAACCAATACTAATAAAGCTCTTACGGCGTAAGCTTATAGTTAATAAAGATACGCTTAAGCCTAGAATAAACAGAGATATTAGCTAGCTGGCATAGTCCAGAACTACTAAGACCTTACTATGGCAACTATTAGTTACTATTATACTCTTTTAAAACTTAACGCGTATACGTAAACTCCTTCCTATAGTAGATAGCGACCTTCTTCTTATCACCCCCACCCCGCACCTTATCCTTAGTATACTAACCTTACTCTTGTATTAGGCGTTACTAGCTAGCTTACTAAGAATTATAGGGGGTATAGATGGCTATAGTATAGTCTTAAATGCGACTAAGACGTTTAGTATTAACGCTAGAATGAAATAAAGCCTAGGTAATATAGTAGTTAAGGATATTAAAGGATCGTCGCTACTTAGGCCTAGGCTATTAAAGCTTAAAGTTAGTAATAGAAATCTATTAAGAATAAAAAAACTCATCTTAACGTAACTGCCGCTCTTAGTACGCATGCATTAATTATAAGGGCTAAAGGTATTAGATCTAACACAGTGCGTCTTATTATAAGCCTCTAGAATCCTGTTATTAGATTTCTAGTCTTTTAAAAATGTATAGGCAAAATTATTTAGGTAGGACTAGCACCAGTTATAAGTTAGCGGAGGTTAAGGTTCTATATATAAAGGTAGGGCTAGGATACGCTATAGAATCTGCTTAAAAGAGTAATTAGTAGGAGAACGAAGAGGCATATTAAATTAATAATGGAAAAGAAGAAAATCTTAATAATATATTAAAGATACGTCTAAAATTGGACGACGGTTAATAGCGAGAAGTAAGGTATTTAAAAAAAAGGAGCAGCTTAATAAGTAAGGTGTCTTTATACTTCACCTTCTAATACCCTTTTAGTAAATAGCCGCAACCTTACTAATATAACTCCGTTATAATAGCGCTATTTAAAAGGAAGGAAACACGCGTATAAGTCATTTAACCATTACTTCCTTATAAAAACTAACTACGCGGCCAGGGGAAGGTAGTTAAAATGTTAAATTAAAGATGTATATAGGTTAAATTAGACCTAAAACGATATTATAGTATTAAAGAACAACGTTATAGACGTTCTTAACAATTGTATAATAGCTACAATTGCTATTACAAAATGTCCCTATTTGCTAGGTAGTAGAGCTACGCCAAATATATAGCACAGGACCATTAGATTTAAAAGCATATATACTAAATCTTAGGAGACAAGTCTCCCTAATTAACTAATTAATACCTTAACCGTATCTAATAGCCTAAGGGCAGATGCGGGAATAATGCGTTAGTAACGCAGAGGATTATATAAAACGATTATAGATTATATCTTAACAGTTAAAGACAACGGCAAGCCAAGGCTCTATATGTTAAATCCTATACTAAAAGGTTCTACGGAACTATACTAGAACACTAAATTGCCTATAATACTCGTGATTAATTATAAACTAGCATAAAGGCCTAGAAGCAGAGTTGTATAAAAATCCCTATATTAGCCTAGGTAGTCACCAATATACTTCTAGTAGGCCTCTAATAGGTCTCCTAGTAATCCTCACGTCTTTTCTCCAGTTACGTTTTTTCCTTATTAAGGTTTTTCAGGAGTTTAAAGTAGGGGTTAGATAGATAGATAATATATAGCGGCATGCCAATATCTCTCCGAACCTCTTCCGGGACGAGCCCTTATAATCTCTCTACCGTAAGGTAATGGCAATCGGGGGCCAACTATAAGAAGGGGGGGGGGGTAATATAAGGGATATTATTGCGGACACCTTGGGTTGCCCTTAAGACAACCCCCGGACGCCCCTTAGATGGTCGCCAGTTACGTGCTAGAGGCACGTGCCCGTAGTATATAGTCTCCACAATCCCAGAGGCCTTACCTCCTTAAGGATTCGTCTCTCTTACCAATCTATCCTGTTCCAATCGTGTCCTTATAGCCCCCTGTCTACAAAGTCCCCTTATATAATATTAATTTTATTAAATAGTCTACTAATATAGACAAAACTATATAGATATATAAATATCCACTACTTAAAGCTATTACAACACCTAGTAGGTACTATAGTTAGGTCCTTCCTTAAAAATATCCTCCCTTAGCCTAGGCTACCTTTACTACTACTAGGCGTTATATCCGTATAGAAAACCTACTATAGCTTAAAAGAAAAGCACTGGTTATTGGGGTTGGAGGATAATAGTTTTAAAAAGTATTAATAGGTCTTATAGAGCTTATAGAAGCTAGATAATTATATATAAGAGGATCTTATATCCCTAGTAAAGAGGTAGTTATAGGATATATAAAATAAGCTTTTAGCCTTATAGGAGGCAAGTAAAGATAAATAGTTAAGCTTAATAGATAGAGCTATTAAGCTTTTATATCCGTATAGCGGACAACCTAGTTAAATTAAGGTATTAAGATAGGTAATATATAGGTAGAAGGACTTATTTCTAGCGGTAAAGATATTATAGGGTAAGAGTATAATAATATAGGCGGCTCTATTACTAATTTAAGCTTCTATTACTATTATTATATTACCTTTAAACGCAATTAGAGAGAAGTAGCTATTAAAAATACGGGCTATCTTAAGAGTAAATCCCGTCTTTATATATACGGAGGTAATAAAAGTATATATAGATATTCTAAAATATATTAAGGCGGGTTAGTTTATATATATTTTAGTATTACTAAAGTTACTATTAAGTAAACGGTTTTACTATATCCTTACTTAGCCCGCTTTTTACTTATATATTTCCTTAGTTATAATTAATAAGTATTACCTAGTTGCTAACTAGGGTAAAAGCTTCCGGCCCTATTACGTACAGCTCTTTAAGGTTTAATTACTACTTAGTCTAAAGTGCCGTAGTTTATATATACTATAATACTTAATAAGGAGATATATATAAAGGCAATAAATCTAATAGGGTTTTATTAGAGTATAACGGATCTTAAATAAATAAATATTAATTAGCTTAACCTATCTATTATTAGGGGCTATATTAAGAGAAGGGATAAGAATAATTATAAGGCACTATTCTTTATTATTAAAGAGGCATTTAAGAAGGCGGTAGTAGAAGAAGATTATATATCTATAGGGTCTAGTAAAATACCCATATTATCTAGCTAAATTCTTAGAGCGCCTAGTAGGATATCTGTATCTTTTAGTTAAATATCCGCTACCTCTATTTATTAATTAGTTAGGCGGATCTAAAATCTAGTAAAAGGTACTATATAGCTAAAGGGATAAAAGGTTTTAAGTCCCAAATTAATTCCTAAGACAATTATATCTATAGGTATATAAATACTATCTGCTTATAGCTTATAACTAAGGGCTATACTATTAAATAGGCTAAAATAGCAGTACGGGGTTATTATACGACATTATCCAAATATAATAAAAGTAGGGAGTATTAAATTTTCTATATAGAAGACTTACCTACCTATATTCTTATTATATTAGACGCCGTAGCCTATAGTATAGATATTCTAGATATTACCCATTCTATTATATACGGTTATTATCCTAATAAAAGCCTAAATATAATACTGCAGTAATTTAAATAGGCTATTTAACGCGATGGTATTACTAGATATATAATTATCCTTATTAAAGACTAGTATAAGGGCGCTCTTATAAATATTACACCGCTAAAGTAAAAGTCTTAAAAACCTATAGCCCCTCTATCTACCTAACTTGGCTATAGCTTTATTACTGCTAAGATAGTAATATAGAAAGATAGGGTAGCGGATTTCGCCAGCAATCTAGCTTTATTTATTATAATTATTATTATTATTATCTTATAGATATCTACTTAGGAGAAGGAGGATTAAATACTTAATAAGAATATAATATTATTGGCTCTACTAATTAAGTATATAGAAAAATAAAAGAGAGTAAAGACTATATAGAGAAATGGGTAGTACTTTTAGATATATTATATAAGCTCGCTAATAAAGCTACTAAATATCTACGCAATATTCTACTTAAGCAGTATAAAAAGACGAGTCCGTTATCTAAAAGTCTACGCTATTACTCTAATTATAATAATTCGTTATAGGCTTATAAGGAGTATAATATTATTATACTATATACTAGGAATATTCTAAAGAGTAAGTACTTAAAAAATCTATTTATAAGTATTAAGAAGTAGATTAAAAAATAGCTTAATATAATATACTAAGATATAGTTTAGAGTCCAATTTCTAGTTATATTATATCTAATAATTAAATCTATATACACTATATCTAACTACTACTAACTTATAAGGGCCTTAAGCGGATATTACCTAAATAGGATTATAGCTTCCTAGGAGATAAAGTAGATATGCTTATCCGCTTTATTTATAAGGAAGATATAATAAAGCCTTATAGGAAACACTACGGTAGACTTATTAATAGGCTAGGTATATAGGTATAGAATAGTTAACAACGTATAATATAGCTAGTAGAGTAGTTACTTAATAGATTTACTATAAAGAAGGGAAACTATCTATAGAGACCGTACGTCCTTAAATATATAACTCTTCTCCATAGTAAAGGTTTAGTACATTAGTACGTTAGTACGTTACGTTCCCACATTCCTACATCTCTACATTCTAAACTTATAACGTAACTAGCTATATAACTTAGCCACCCCTTATTCTATGGCTTAATCGGTTCTAGTGCCTCCTATACTATCTTAACTAACCCGTTTATATCTTCTTTTAGTAGTCGTACTACTGCTAATATAAGGTCCGTAACACTATCCCCCTCCTCTTTATCTTTGTCCTTAAAGATATCCTATATCTCTAAGTCGTCTATTAGAGGTATAGCATTCCTATTTTTAATTTAATAACCTTTATTATTTCTAATGCCTCCTATTAGATCTTATGCGTCTAATTATTATAACTAGCTAGTAATATTTATTCTTTTGCTTAGTAAAGTTATACCGTCCTATTCTTATTATATAGAAAAGAAGTTAGTATATATTATAATCGCGGCTTCGTTTAGTTGCTAACCTTCTTCTTATACTAAGTATACGCAAGCAAACATATAATTATTTTATAATATTTAATCCGTCTCTAACGCTAAGTATATATATTATATTATTGCTTATAATCGTCTAGTTCCTTATCTAATCTATCTTAGGGTCTCGCGTATTAGTAGCGGCTAAAAGACTAGAGGGTAAGCTAGCTAAGGCCCTTATTAAAGTTTAGCGTTAGTTTAATAAGGCATCTTAGGCTTTAAAAGCTTAACTAGATACTTATCCTCGCCTAAGCCATCTAGTAAAGGTCTATAAAAAGGTACGCTTAAAGGAGTTGCGTTTAATAGAGTAAGGTCTATTTAAGCTTAAGGCTAAAGAGGCTAAAAAGGATTTCAGTTAAGAAGAGGCGGAAATAACTTATATACTAGTAGTGGATCCCTTAAATAATCCAGTTCGTCTATTACCTTTAACTAATCCTTTTATCTTTAGCTCCTTTTTAATATTGCCTAACCTATTTTCTTTTAATACTTCTATACTTTTCCTATAGTATTCTTTAAATTCTATAGTAGTTCCTAGGTAGTCTTATTATAGCCTATCTACTTAACCTTATACTATATTTTATTGTTAATGTCCTTATAACTAATAATATTTAAAACTTACTATTTATCTTCTTTTTGTCCTCTATACGTATCTACTTTATAAATTAGTGGCTTAATATTCCCATATATTGGCTTTAGTATTATAATATACTATATAGAGTAGATCTTTATTTTAGCTAGTAGGTTTAACTTAAATATAACTAGTAAAATCATTTATATAATTTTAAAAGGTCTTAGTTTAATATAGTCTAATTTTTTACTTAATTATTAACTCTTAAAAATTTTGTATAGTAGCTATACTTTATCCCCCTCCTTAAGATCTAGTCCCTTAGATCTCTTAGTATTATAGTACCTTTTTATCCTTTCTTATATCTTTCTTACTAATTCTATAAGGTCAATATAAAGATTTATTAATATCTTTATTCTTCCTTTAGCTATACTACTTATTTTCTTTACTTATTATAGTAACAATAATATTCTTAGCTTATATCTATAATTTGCCTTAAATAGTAATATGTCTATTCCTTCCTGTAGTGTTATATTATATATAAACTATATAACTAGTAATAATAATACCCAATTATTCTATATATAATTAATATAATGCCTTAGGTACTATTCTAGCGTCTAATTTAGTCTCTCTGTTTATTTATCCGTCTGCGGATAATATATAGTAGAAGTTACTACTTTAACTCCTTATTCCGCTAAGAATACCTCCTAAAATGCTGCTATAAATCTTAGAACCATATCCAATATAATCTTACTTAGTACTCTATGTTTTATAAATACTTCTTTAATATAGATTCTAGCGATATCTTCCGCTAAGATTTCTTTTATATATGCTATAAAGAAGCCCTATTTAGTTAACTTATCTACTATTACTAGGATTACGTCGTGCTCCTATTTAGTAATAGGATCTCTTAACTTTAGTAACTTAATAATAAAATCCTATAATATAACCTCCTATAGTCTTTTTAGTATTTTAATAGGTTATAGCCCTCTATACGGCTTATGCCTCGTTAGTTTATTCCTTTAGTAATTTAAATACTCTTTTATTATCTTTTTAGCTATACCCTATATTCCGTTAATAATATATTCCTGCTAAAGTCTTAACACTAAGCTTATTGCTCTATTATGTCCTTAAGTTATTCCCCTATAGAAATCTTCTATAAAATGCTCTGCTATTCTTTTTAGGATATACTTTACTTCTTAATTTTCGTATATATCTATCTATAGATCTTTTAGTTATACTTTTAAAATTCTTTATACCTAAAAGCTCTCTAGTATCTTATAGACTTTTTCTAGTTCTTTATCCTCTTAAGTTGCTGCTAGCTTAGGGTAATTATACCTAATTAATCCGTTACTATCCTTGCGTAGTATTACTCCTAATAGTTTCTTATTATTCTATAGTTTAGCCTTTCTACTTTACGCATTTACTCTTATATTTTTAGTTCCTTTAGTATATTAAATTTTAAAATGGTATTTTATAAGCATCTCTACCTATCTAGCTTATCTATAATTAAGTTCTTTTATTATTAGGAACCCCGTTAAGTTCCTATAATCCGTTTTAACTATAAATAGTTTCTTTACGCCTTATAAGAATGCTCTCTATTCCTTAAGTACTATAACTATGCCTAATAACTCCTTATTATAGATATTATAGTTTAACTCTAGTATGCTACTAGGTGCTATGTATTCCTATACTTTTATAGTAAATATACTCCTAGTGCGAAGTTTAATATATTTATTTCTACAACCGTATCTAGTCCTAGTTAATAAATCTTAAGAATTAGCTCTTAGATAAACAACTCCTTAAGTTCTTTAAATAGTTTCTTTTATTCCTCTTTCTATACCTATAGTTTCTCCTTTTTTATAAGCCTAGTAAATAGTTTAATATTCTTTAACTACTATGCTATAAACTTCCTATAATAGTTACAAACCCCTAAAAATAACCTTAATTACATTACGTTCTTTAGTTCTTGCCAATTTACTATAGCTTTAATCTTCTTTTAGTCTATACTAATATAACTTAGTTTAATAATAAATCTAATAAAATTAGTCTTCCTAGTAAAGAACTTGCATTTCTTAATTGCTACTAGTATCTATTCTTTTTATAGTCTCTTTAAGACCTATTTAACGTGTTCCCCGGGTTCTTCCTTAGTCATTAAGTAGATAATAATATTATTAAGGTATACTATAATAAACTTATTAAGGTATTCTCCTAATACGCTATTAATTCTTTTTTAAAATATTACTAGTATATTTATAAGCCCGAACTGCATAACTAATAGCTTATATAGTTCTTCCTTTAACCTAAAGGCTGCCTTCTATTTATCGCCTTCCTTAATTTTAATTTAATAATACGCCTATCTTAGATTAAT
The DNA here is from genome assembly GCF_001692895.1 of Cenococcum geophilum 1.58. Lineage (NCBI taxonomy): Eukaryota > Fungi > Ascomycota > Dothideomycetes > Gloniales > Gloniaceae > Cenococcum > Cenococcum geophilum. The sequence goes on along the minus strand of NW_027137622.1, from coordinate 682,054 downwards.
CTTTATAAAAATTTACGTATTACTTATCCAATTCTAGATTTCGCTAATTAATAGTAAAGGATACTTATCTTTTTAAGTAATACTATTTAACTATCTATAGTTAATACATAGTCTAAGTTTTCTGTTCTTCTTTGGTACAAATAGTACTAGATATCCCGCTAATAACTATAATAGTCTAATGTATCCTTTTTATAAGTTTTCCTAGACAAACTCTTTAAGTGCTCTTAACTCCTCTTAAGTAAGCTTATAGGTTAGGAAGAACCTTAGACTTATTCCTAGTTCTAACTCTATTTTATAGTCCTATACTATATAATTTACTAGCTTTTTACTTTCTAGGCTCTATAGCTTCTTACTATACTTATAGTATCTCCTTAGTATATAACTTAAGCCTTACTTAGTCCCCTTATATATCGCTCTAACTTAGTACTATACTAACTTAGTTTATTATTGTATTTTACGTTATTAAGTATCCCTAATATTAACCTAACTTATAATTAAGGCATTCTTAATACTGCTTTATCCCGTCCTAATAGTAGAATATTAAAAGATATCTTAATTTATCTCCTTTTAATAGTTATCTAAATAGGTCCTATTTTAAGGTTAATAATCCCTCCTCTATAGGTTATTAGATCTCCTAAAATCGTTACTAATAAGTAAAGTTGTTTCTTTTATCTATAAGGTAATCCTATTCTTTTAACTGCTACTAGTAAGATATAGTTCCGTATTACTCTACTATTTATTAATACTTTAAACTATTAATCTTACTAATTAACTTATAAATTTAGATGTTGTTTTTAAATTCCTTTAAGGGTCTAAGGCTCTACTACTAGCTCCCTTTAGTCCTATAGGCCTCTACTTTTCCTAACTATTAGCTGCTTAATTCTATTATACTTAGCTTACTCTTTAGCTAATGCCTAGTTTGCTTTTTATCTTCTATATACTATAGATACATATTCTCTAGGTATTCCTACTACTATTATTTATTTAATTATTCTTCTATAAGGAATCTTTTTAGCTAAAGTATTAAGTCTTCTAACTCTTAAACTTTTATTAGATGCTATCTATATATATATTTAGCATTTCTATACTATTACTTATCTAGCGCCTAATATATTCTGTTAGGGCACTAAGCAGGCTGATAGAATGATATATATAATACTCTATAAGGAAGGATCTTAGGGGCTCGAAGGCCCCGAGAAGATATCTACACGATGGCCCGCGCGCTATCACATAACACGTCGCTGAGCTCAAAGAGACTGCCTAAGTACCCCCCCCTACCAACATATTCTTATAAAGTACTTCTAATTCTTTTTTTTATTAGGTTTTTGTGTATGTTATATATATTATCTATATATACAATCCATAATAGCGTATAATATACTAGGTGCTTTAGGTTAACTCTTAACTTACCTTTATCTTTAAGTTTAAACCTTTACTGTATTAATCTAATCGTTATAACTTTATTTATAGGTATTAAGATTTTTTTTTCTTTTTTAGTTCTCTAATCATTCCTTTAGATCCTTTAATATTATAATTAAGGCTCCCTTAATATAACTTATAGCTTTTTCTATAATTAAATGGTCCTAAATAACTCGCTTATCCAACTATATATAGAAATCTTCCTACTTATTATTATATCGTTGCCTATACTACTTTTAGTACAGCTGCTAGAGTAAATATAGCTTATCCATAAGGAAGTATCTTCTTATTACTACATTATAATAGCCTTTTATATGCCGTTTTTTAAACCTAGTTAGAATCCCTAAATCCTCTTCTTATTCCAATTTAGTAAGCCACTTAGCTCTTAGCGTACCTATTTTAGGCCTATTAGTAATTCTTTATATAGGTGCTTTATCCCTTATATAACCTAGTATGCTAGATCTCTAGTCTAGTTTCTGTTCTTACTACGCAAGGATTCTCTATCTAAATTCCTCTATAATTTCCTTTGTTTTTCGCCTTATAAGTAGATCTTTAAAGTCTTCCTACTTCTTAATCTTGGTTTATTTAATGGTCTTTATTTATGTTTGGAAATCTTAGTCTTATAGGATTCTTAATCCTATGCTTGCTTCTTTCTTAAGCTTAGCTCTAGCCTTAGTTTAACTAGGCTTCTACAGTATTCTTATCTTATCTTAAGAGTCTTATACCTTTTAGAAACTTCGTCCCAAGCTTATTTATATATTACTAAACTAAGCCATTACTCTATTCTATCGGTTTTTGTCTATTATAGGTCCTTAAGCGTATCTTATCTCGTTTTAAGAATCTTAAGCCTTTGGCCTTTTGCCTTTATTAAGTAGTAAGCTAGCACTAGTAGTTATCTACTTACTTAATTTCTTTTCTTAGATGTTTCTCCTTCTATCTTATAAAGCAATAGATACCATATCTAATGGTGTTATAATTTCTATTACCGATCCTTACTTTATGGCGGTTTTAGTTTTTACTTTTAATGCGATATCTCTAAGGGTTATACGCTCCTAATAAGCTGCCTTTATTACCTTATTGTTACTAAATATTTCGCCTACGTTAAATTTATCGTCCTTAATATCCGATCTATAAGATAGTTTATTAGTTCCTCTAAGCTCTAATAATTTTAGCTCTTATGGCTAATAGCTTGCGCCGTACTTAACGTCTTTATATATTTAGTATACGTTATTATAATAAAATGCAAAACTTTTAATTAAATATTCTTTTGTTCCTTATAGCATATTATTATCCCTTTATATATATATATATTGTCTACTAGTCCTATTCCTCTTACTATATAATAACTCTAACCACTTTTGTAGTCTTTAATATAGTAACCTTATTTCCCACAATTTATATAAGCTCCTTTTTTAAACCATTTTTCTTGCTATAGAGTCCGCCTAAACGTCTTCTGCTATTAAGATCCCTAGCTTAGCCTCTACTCCTTAAACCTTTAATTACTTAATCCTCATCCTCTAGGTTTCTATAGTTTCTTATTCTATTTCTTATTTTCTTTAATACTACTTAGGTCCATTAGCTCTACGCTATACTATAATTTTTAACTTTAACTTTATTACTGCGTACCCTACGCCTTATACGACTATAGAACTTTATCCTAACCCTTCTTAGTCTACTCTCTTTAGTAAATTCTATTATTAATTCTAATTACTTAATTAATTAATTCCCTAAGAGTATCCACATCTTCTATTAGGATAATTATATCCTAGACTTTTACTTTAAGTCCCTATTTATACTATACTATAAGCGCCTTATTATTCTATTTAACTTATATAGCTAATATCTAAAACTATATTGTATATTTAATTATTAAGGTTCGTTGCGTTAAGTTTTAAAGCTTTTTTTTTTACTATAGTGGTTGCTTCCAGGTCCCTAAATATTTACGTTAGGTATTCCATAAACCCATTCTAACTAGAAAATATATATTATACTTCTTAGTTAGTAGTTACTGTACCGCTTTCCTATACCTCCGTAATATAAAGTTTAAACTATTTAAGTGCCCTTCCTAATAGAAATAGTCCTGCGTAGGCTATTTAATCTATAGGTATTACTAGCTTTGCTCCTTCTTACATAGCCTTAAAGTGCATTTATATAAGAAATCCTTTAAGTTTTAACTTCTCCCCTAAGAATCGCTTAATGGATAGTAGCTTAATCTTTACTACTACTATCCTATTAATTCTTTCTTTAAGTATCCTATTGTTATTTATTAATTAATTAACTATAGCTTATAATTGTCTAACCGTAACTAGCTAAGAGTTAATATCTACTATACTAGTGTCGTTATCTAATCCTAATGTAGTTGCTGCCATTAACGGCGTTATAACTGCTACTTTTAGTAGTATGTTATTTGACTTCTTTTACTATAACCTTAGTAGTAAATATATAACGAAGCCTTATAGGAAATACTACGGTAGACTTATTAATAGGCTGGGTATATAGGTATAGAATAGTTAATAATATATAATATAACTAGTAGAGTAGTTACCTAATAGATTAACTCTAATTATATTATAAGATTTACTATAAAGAAGGGAAACCATCTATAGAGACCGTACGTCCTTAAATATATAACTCCTCTCTATAGTAAAGGTTTAGTACGTTAGTATATTAGTACGTCGGTACGTCACGTTCCTATATTCCTATATTCCTATATTCCAAACTTATAACATAACCGGCCACGTAACTTAGCTACCCCTCGTCCTATAGCTCGATCGGTTCCAGCGCCTCCTGTACTATCTTAACTAACCTATTTATATCTTCTCTTAGTAGTCGTATTACTGCCAATATAAGGTCCGTAACGGAAGAAACGTAATACTTTAGTACTAGTGTTTTATAGGTTGCGTCGCAATCTAGTAAATATTTTACTATATTTAGAAGCTCGTTATAGACGCCTTTACTATTAATAGGTTAATAGGGACCTATTAGTGTACTTACCTTAATTAACCGTTATAAACCGAAGCATTACTACCCTTATAACTATTATTAGTATCTAGCTTAGAAATAGATATAACTAAGTCTTAAATATCTTAGCTTATATTAATCGAAAACTTATAGATAAACTAGTCCTAGACTATATATACTACTCTATTATAGTTATCTTAATAGCTAGATATTTAATATCTATATACTCTAGATATATAGTTACCTGCTTAAAAATCGTCTAGTATATATCTGTAGTACCCTAAACTTAACCCTTAGGCTAATATATTAGCCACTATAGAGTTAGCTCCCTTTTAGCCAGCAGAATTAACTAAAGGTAAATTTAGCACTTCCTACCGCTCTACTTAAGTAAGAAGTACTACCTCTATTTATATAGCTAGTGCCTCTAAACTAGTCTCTTTAGCTAATCCTCTCCTTTAGTACTGCACTAGCTAATAATATAACCTTAAAAAAAGACGCAGAGACATCTATTCACTAATATTAGTAGCAATATCCCATGCGCCGTTAAGGCGTACGCCGAAAGAGGCCTATACGCAAACACTAAAAATATTAACACGCTCCTCCAAGGACTTAATTTGGCTATGCTTTATATAATATAAAGACCTTACTAGCAGAAACATCTTAGCCTAATTAGGATATAATAGAGTCAATTATCTATTTTGAGATTTATTATAATGATTTAGAGCCTTAATTCATTGATTAAATTCGTAGCTTTATTTCGCAGACTTGATTCGCTTATGCGTACGCCTTTCTTAACGGCGCATGGGATAAGTATAAATAGGCCGCAGCTAAAGCGCTAGATATTAGAGCTTATAGCGCGGTATTAGGTCTTAGCCCTTAAAGTAATCCGAATATTAGGGCTTATAGTATCCCTTATATTGTTAATATAATATAAAATATGGCCCATGCGCACGGTCAAGAACACCAAAACTTCTTCGCGTTAAAGTTGTAAATATATAGCTTTATTAATTAAATACACTACAATTATGGTGCGTAATCGTGAAAGTAATAATATAGACTTTGTTTCTTATACTAAACACCTAAAACACGCGTCTTAGAAGTCTTAAAACCCTCCTTTTAAGCCCTGGCCCTTACCTAATTTTAAACCTCTTCCTATTAAGAACGAAAATACCTATAGTAAGCCGAACCTTCCTTCTAACGTTAATAATAGCGACCCCCTGCAGCTATTTAAGCTATTCTTTATAGACGAAAATTTAGATTAACTTATAGAGTATATAAATAGGAATGTAGAGCTCTACTAAATACTAGAGGATAGGACTCTAAAGGGACGCCCGCGGAAGTAGAAGCCAATATTAAGGGCAGAGCTATATATATACTTAGCAGTGCTAATTCATATAGGGCTATATATAGAAAGTAGCATTAAGGAGTATTGGTATAAAGATTTTAGTTATAGCTTAATATATATTATTTAGAACTTTATTAAACTTAATAGATTTTACAAAATTAACCGCTACTTTTACTGCACTAAACTATAAGAAGATAATAACGAGGCTTTCCAGAATACCTTTAAAAGGATTTGGGACCTTAGTAAGTACTTACGCGTACTCTATAGGAAGCTTTACACCCCTAGTATACACCTTGCCGTTAATAAGACGATTAAACGGTTTACTAGCCAAGCTCCTAAAATTGTTAATATTCCCACTAAGCCGACGCTAGAGGGCTTTAAAATCTAGGTTTTAGGCAATTAAGGCTACGTTCTTAACTGGATGTTCTATGCTAAAGGTAATAAAAAGGGTTTATATAATCTGGATAAGGTATATATAAAGGAGGAAGGCTTTTCTAAGACGTAGGTAGTAGTACTTAACTTACTATTATAGAGAGACGACCTTACTAATAAGCCACTTTATCCACCAAATAAATATATAGTATGGCTTAATAACTTATTTATAAGCGTTAAGCTACTCTTTCGGCTTTAAGAGGTAGGAATTGGCGCGTTAGGGACTATGCGCATTACTAAAATTAAGCGGGAGGAGTAGGAGGAGGCTTTAGGTAAAGTTAAGGCATGGTATAGAGCTCCAGTTAAGCAAATTAGCTTCTCTCTTGCAGAACTTAAATTAGTATTTAATAATTAGATACTATAGGGTTCCTTATATAGAGAGCTTTCTAAAGACTTTATGGTTGCTTAATTTGCCTAAAAAGATTTAAATATAGTGCTGTTTATAAGTACGGTCCTTAATAGTAAGTAAGACTTAAGATAAGGCTCTGCCACTAAAAATAGTATCTAACGTCATCTATCGCAGGATCTTAATTAATTAAACGGCGATGATAACGCCCTGTAAAGACCTCTACCAATACTATAATAACTTAGAAGACCTTTAGTAGCTATATAGTTAAGGAGTTATAGATTCCGCTATTTATTAACCTCTATAATTACTATATAAAAGGCGTTAATACTACTAATTAGATAAGATCTTATTATAGCTCTCTCCGACGTTACCGCAAGACTTAGAAGCCTCTGCTCTATTTCCTCCTTAATATAATTGTTACCAATTGCTATAAGCTATCTTCTTATACTACTGACGGCTAGCCGAGACGAAGTGGCCATAAAAAGTTCCTTGAACGACTTATACACTCTCTATTTAAGCTTTCTACCTATATACCTTAAAGCAATCGTGCGCGGGTCTCTATAGATTAAATATAGTAGTACCTAGCGATATATTATGGATATAAGGCAGTTAAAATCAATGCGAAGCAGATGACTTACTCTGTATGCTTGGAAGGAAGAGCTAAATTAAGAAGCTTTTAAGCAGGAAGCCTCTCTGCGAGCTTTTAGTAAATACAACAAAGGGATTACGCGATAGTAAGGGGTTTAAGAGACCTTAGGGGTCGCCAAGAGTAATATACGAGTGTAGACTTTGTCGAATACCACTATATAAAGACGGCCCATGTTAGCAGGAACTCGTAAATCGACTTAACACCAAAGGATAAGTGTCTATATATAATATACACCAATATTTTAATATATTTATAGCCTTAGTTAAGACCTTTAGTAATGCGGCAAAATGATTGACCGCCTAGGAATATAGCTTATTAATTAGCACGCACGGGCCATAATTTATAGGACGTAAGTGATAATATAAGGGATAATACTAAGTCTTAACTTTTAGATAAGCCTAAGGTTTAATATTCGTAATATAGCACTAGATCTCCAATTATAAAAAATTCCAAAGTTTAATATTTACGGCGTAGCACTAGTTCCTAGGTAGTAGGAAATCCGGAAATTTAGAATTCGCAATATAGTATTAGATCTCCACTCCTAGAAAATCTTAAGGTTTAGGATTTAAGTTATAATATTAGATCTTAGCTCCTAGGAAATATTAAGGCTTAGGGTTTATAGGCTAATACTTATTCTCTACCCTTTAAACTAGGCGTAGTTTAAAATTCGCGTACTAATACTTAATCCCCACCTTCTAAATTAGGTATGGCTTAGAATTTATGGCCTAGTATTTAATCTCTACTCTTTAAACTAAGCGTAGCTTAGAACCTACAGCTTAGTGCTTAATCTTCACCTTTAAGTTTAGATATAACGCAGCTTTAGCAAGTCAGTATTTAATATTCCTTAGCGTTTTACTTATTTATTAACTTAACTAAGATTAGGGCAAAGCCCTAATTAATATCCAGGTATTGAGTATTAATCTCTATATATGCATTTAAATAGTTTATTAAATTCTTATTTAGAAAGATACTAAGGTTTATACCTAAAGCTCCTAAAACCTACAGAACCTATATTATATTAGCTATTTAGTTTAAGTATCTTATAATTCTCTTAACTAGATATTATCTATTCTTCTTAGGCTATTATACCTTAAGCCTCTTAGTTAATATTAGATCCGCCTTATAGTAAGATAAAATAAAAGGACGTATTTACGCACTTTTAAAAGTAAGAAATCCGCTTACTAAGTAAATTTAATATCCGCTTATAACCCTTCTCTAGCACCTTAATTAAGCAGCAATCCTATATTAATATTACTTCGTAAGTTAACTAAATAGCGCCCACTTACTTTAATTAGTAGTAACTTAACTATAAAGGATTTGCACATTATAAATAAGTATATATAAGGTAGTTAATATTTACTAAGGTAAGTTATAGTAGCAATTATTTATTAGTAAGCTAATTTAATAAAATCGGTAGCGTAGATATTTACCTTTAATTAACCTTTGCACCTTTTCTTCTACTAACCTTTTACCTTACAGCACTATACCGTAAACTTTACTATTATTATTTTATCTACTATCTATTAATATACCACTATCTATAATGCCTTTATTTACACCTCTAAATACGTCTAATAGCTATTTAATTAAGGAACTTAATATATATGGTATTAATAATAAAATAATTAAGGACGCTTTTAAGGACGCTCTTTCTTTTACTAATCCTTTAAAATCTCTATTTAAAAAGTAAGTGTTGGTTATACAAGGTGATATCACGTAGCTACGGTTCGTAGATAGTATGATAGTTGTTCTTTTTTCTTCTTAAAGAAAGGGGTGAGGAACTTAAGGTTCCTTACCACGCTAGTGCCGCGGCGGCACGTGATAGCAACTTGCCGCATATAACGGCAACTTGTTATACGTGACGGCAATATGCCTTATATGGTAACCATTTGCCTTTATTCCCAACACTAGCAACTTTTCTTTTATAGTTGCCATCTATATATATATACCGCTTAACTAGCAAAATAAAAATTAATCCTTCTTACTTACTATTACCATTGTAATATAAGTCTCGCTATCCTAAAATTTGCCTCTTAGCACGTGGTGCTTTCTTGCTTATAAGTTATAGGTAGGTATCTTGTCAGTAGGGCCGCTAAGGCGCTAGCGGTAAGCGAGCTAATAGCGATTTTCTATCCCGGGGATGGAAAATCCTAATTAGCTAGTTTAAGTTAGGGTCTGTAGAATATTATACCCCCCCTCTAAAAAAGTCTTGGCTAGAGAATCTGACCAATTAGATAACTTTAACTGCCGGTAAAAGTTCCTAGATATTTTAAGACCTTATATAACTAAGAAATTTCTAGAGACTCCCTTTTAACCTAACCTTTAACTTATATACGCAGAGTATTTATATTAATAAACGTCTCTAGTGCCTTGTTTGGGTTTGCCTTCGTTATTATATTTACTAAGTTATCTTAGCCATTAATTTATTAAATCTTAAAGAGTTCTTAACGCTCGTAGGATTGCTAAAGTGCTATAATATTAATTATAAGGCGCTTTTCCTTTGTGGTACCGAGCTTAACTAGATACTTATAAAGGGAATATAAGTTAGTATATATAATTATAGGGATAACGGGAAGTTTAAGTCGATCTATAATTATCTTTAGGGTAGTTCTAATTGTAATTGCTATATTAACTCCGCTAACCATTCTATATATCTTTAACGCTAGAACGCTTTAAGTAACGCGCTTACTCTTGGTTAAGCTCTAATAGATAAAATTGCCGTAGATCGTGAAGTTATTCTCTCTAGTAGATTCGTTTGCGATAATAATCTTATATCCTAGCTAGGAGCTAAAATCTTTATTATTTACGAACAATTTATTAATAAATATAAAGAGCTTAGCGGTAGGAAGGTTAATAGGTATATAGAGTAGTCCCCAATTAAGATAGTTTATTTGCCAAAAAAGACGCTTATTTAGGGTAAGGATATTATCCTTAGTTAGTTCCTAGTGTTAAGCCATAATAGAGAGATTAAATAAAGCCTTGGGTTAATAGATAGAAGTAATATAAGCTCCACGAGTACGTTACTCTATATATCCTTACTTTAGAGAATTAACGTTAATAACATTAATCTTCTTACCTTAACCCTTCTGGCGTAAAGCAATGGAATCCTTGTTTAGGGAGAGGATGCATTTATTAAAGAGTAATAGTGTTATTAAGTTAAGCTTTTCCTTTGGCTTTACTATAAGATTTGCCTTTACTAGCTTATCCTCTTTAAGAGCTAAGAATTGGTCGTCTCCTAAGATAATTGTATTATTAGTTTATATACTAATAATTCTAAATAGGGTTCCTGTAGTTATAATAAGGAAGCAGGGATTAAATATAGAAGTAGTTATTAAAAGCTTCTCTTTATAGTGCTTACTATAGGTAGCCCACTAGTAAGTTCCTACCTCTACGATTTTATATAATGGCTTAAGCACAACTATAATTGTATCTTTAGGATACTAGTGGCGAATTTGCTCTAGAAGGTATACTAATATTAAGCGCTAAAGGTGCGTCTCTAATTAGGTATAGGCTTAAGTAATATCTTATAAATAAACCGCTATTCTATTCTTTATTAAGGAGGGAGCTAATATAACAATGACTTGCTAACTAGCTTATTAAATCGTGGGAGATTATATAAGAATTATCTCTTTACTATTATTGTTGTAACCTTAGATAATAAGCCTTAATTTCTTAAATAGGGCGTTAGTAGCCTTGCCCTTAATCTCATTAACCATCCTTAACTTAAAGATGCGAACTTTATTAAACTTAGTAGGGTTATACTTCTTAAATTTAAAGACTCCTACTTATTGGATACTTGGAAAGGAGCTCCTAGGGTTATAATATAACCTTCCTTTTAGAGCTATTTTACGAGCTTAAAGTCAGCCTTCTCTTTAGCTGTTATAAAGGCCATTAATAACTCGACTTTATTCTTAATAATAGCAACAAATTATTCTTTAAAATTAATAAGATGTTAGTAATTTTATAATCCCTTTAGGCGACCTCTACCGCGTCATAGTTATAGCGTATTTACTACAATTATATTAGGATTATAGTCGCCTTCTAGAGTATATTAATTGTAGTTCTCTTTTAAGGCATCTTCTAGGGCATCCTATAAAGGCTTAGAATTATTATCTTTATAGTAAGGCTTAATAATAGTTAAATGGAATTAAGTGGGTCTGTAAGGCATCTAAATAGTATAAGTTTAACTATTAATTATAATAAGTTAATATGGGCCTAACTATCCTCCCTTTTTACGCTATACGCGTACCTTAGACTAGAGTGGCAGATTAATTATAGTTAAGGTATTTAGGCCATTTCTTATTCCTAGTGCGTTATTAACCTGGCGTGTAGTATAGAGGCGTTACACCTCCTTTATTGCCTTGCGAATTGCCTTAGCTTATTATATAACGGAGGGAGATAGTAGAGAATCGTTAGTTATTTATAGGTAGGCGCTAAAGACTAGTAATATAGGTATAAGTCCATCCAGGCCAGCGGAATTATTAATAGCTTTAACAGCTATTTACAAGGTAAGTTCTTTACTAGCATCCTTTAGTTTTAAAGAGATAATCTTATATACGCGGCATAATAGTATATAATATCGCTCTACTTTTCTAATACTATTATATGCCTTAATAGGGACTTCCTTAATCTTAATTACTATTGCCTTTATTTATTATCGGAACTCTATAAATAAGAAGTTCTTTCCTACGTTATAGACGATTTAATTAGGGGGTCCTAGGTAGATATTAATCTAGCATAACTAAAGGGTATCCTATACATTCCTAGCTAATATATCCTTTAAAAATTATACGGCTTAGAAGGAGGTTAAGAAGTTAATAACTTAGAGTACTAGCTTGCCGCTAAGATATATAACATTAACAATAATACAGAAGTTAAGGTTATAGTTATCTTTAAGGGTAAACTTAAATCGGCCAGAGGACCTCTAGTTTATTTAGTAGTAATAGTAGTATTTTATAAGATACTTAATTGCCTTAACCTTAACTTTATAGCCTACTTACTAAAGAACCCTAAGCAATTAGTAAACTAATAGGTGACTAAAACGATGGTATAGTTGGCGTAACTCTAACTTAGTTAAATAGCTCCAAGTAATACTCTTTTCTAGTTATTAAAGGAGCAGCTAAGGGTAACCCTACTTACGTATAATAGGCACCCAATTATCTCCCTACACGAGTATATTCTTAAGGTTATTAAGCTTAACGCCTAGTTTATCTATATCTCTAATATAAAATAGAAATAGGGTATTTATAGAAATAACGTAAAAAGTGATATACCCTAAAGGGGTTTAAACCCTAATTATACTAAGAGAAATTGCAGTACCCTTACCAAAACGAATTGTGTGTTAGCCTGCCGTTAAATAGTTAATCTAAATAGAGCTATTAAGCTGCTAAAGGGCTCGAACTTAAGGTTTTCCTACTATAGATACTCCTGCGGCTCTAGTATCCGGCATAATACTATAGAAGACGTTTATTAAGTATCTGTTATTAAAGGAAAACGTAAAGCTCTTCTTTGGCTTATTAAAGATATCTAACTTCGTAATAAAATAGAGCGTAGATTAGTTATTAAGAACAGCAACGGTTTATATACCATTTACCTTACTATACTTAGTAAAGTATTAGTTAGGTAAATAGTCCTTAATTTTTATATCTATAAGGAGCTATTCGGTCTTATTAACCTTACCCTTAAAATCTTCTACGCCTTTATATTAAACTAGGAAGCTTTAAAAATAGGCTATAATAACCTTATAATTTCTAACATTTCTTATACTTTAACGGAACTTATTATATACCTCCTTTTGCTTATTAAGGGAGTGTCTAGTTAACTAGCAATTTAGCTTCTTATAAATATAGTACTTCTTCTAGCAATTACTTTAAAGTAAACCTCTATAAGGACCTCTATAATTACCTTATAGTCGACGTTAATTATACCCTCTTCCGTATTCCCTACTACGGCCACTATATATTTAATTAGTCTAGTTATAATTATGTTAGTCAGGAATACTTAATTAGGTAGGGTTTTCGGTATAGAACTATTAAGATTCTTATATTTATATTATAGTACCTATAGCGGAGCGTAGCTTAGTATATACTCCTTTAAACGTGTCTATAGGTTTATATAGCGCTAAGTTGCACTTAGGAATGCTATGGCATACTAAAATAACCTAGTCCCTTAGGCTGTTTTTATTTTAGTAAGTTTTAGTAAGGCCATATTAGATTTTCTAGAGTTTATTAAAGAGTAGTTAAAGGCGCTCTAAATAAGTCTTTATTGGGTTAGAAGCAATAACTCTTTAAAATATAGTCTCTCACTATTCGGATATATAAAGTTAGCAATTTTTATTAGTCTTAAAGTAGGCTCTAGTAAGCTAAAGCATTATATTAAAGCTATAGTTTTTACCCATAATATAGTTGTAATAGAAAGTTGCTGCCCGTCCCTTTAACATAATAAAGAAAGCGTAGTAGTACTAGTGGCATTAAATTCTAACCTTATTATAACAGTTATAAAAGACCTATAGTTTTGCTCCGAATATATTATATAGTTCTCCTCTAAACTTCTTCTTTTTGTCTAAATATACCTTTATTAGATTCGTGACTTCTTATAGTAGAGGCTTACCGGTTAGCTAGGATAGAGGGGGTAGCGGAAGAGTACCTTTAGGTAGGAGAGTACCTCCTAGTAGGAGAGTACCTCTAGGTAGGGGATTGGCGTTCTAGGGGTTTTAATATAAATCAAAGTTGCCTTTTAAAGAATATAGGTTAGTTCTAGGTTTCCGTAGTTAATATATAATCTTAGCTTCCGTCTATACTGGTTTTTTTATACTAATAATAACGGCCTAAATATTACTAGTAATTGGGTTACCGTTTTTAGTAATGTATACCCTATTTCTATAGAGGAAGTCTTAAAAATCCTAAATAATATTAACATTGCTAAGTGCCTAGGTATCAGCAGTCCATCCTATAAAATCCTCCCTAAAATCCTCCCACAGTTATAAATCGGCGTAGTATCTATTTTAGTAGAATATAATATAGTATAGGAGAAAGCTGTTAACTTGTTTTATGGTATAAGTTATTATATTAAAGGCGAATTCGTCCTAATTTTTATCAATAAGTTTCGCGTGCTTAGCTACCCCTAATGGTAAAAAGTCTTTCTAGTTATTTGGCGTAGCCATGCTTTTAGAGGAAGGGAAGTGTTATCGGTATAGGGATTGTCGTTTAGTACGCGTTCGTGACATATATTTGCAATTATAGGTCTTAGTACCAGTTCTAGCCTTAAATTGTAAAGACTTATAAAGCGTATTGTTCTGCGTAATAGACGTAAGAATCTATAATCTTAGAAAGGCTTAGGACCAGTTCTAGCCTTTAGATCCTTAGATTTGTAGAAGAGTTTTATTTAAGGTTTAGGACCAGTTTTAACCTTAAAAGATAGCTTCCTCTAGCACGAGTAGCACTGGTATAGTAGCTTGTCTCTTCTTAGTGGAATACCTAGCTGCTCTGTGGTATAATAGTAAAATTAATTACTAATTAGTGTTAGTTATATAAGGTAATATTACGTAGCTACGGTTCGTAGATAGTATAATGGTTGTTCTTTTTTCTTTTTAAAGAAAGGGGTAAGGAACTTAAGGTTCCTCACCACGCTAGTGCCGCGGCGGCACGTAATGGCAACTTGCCGCACGTAACGGCAACTTGCTATATATGATGGCAATATACCTTATATGGTGACCATTTGCCTTTATTCCTAACAGTAAGCTTTCTAATACTAAATTATACCTATAGCTAATATAGTTTTAGGAAATATATACTAAAATACTCTTTATTAGATATAGTAGAGCACTATAATAATACTATTATAAAATCTACTAGAAATCTGCTTACCTCTTTACTACCTACCTTTAAGCCGTTTATTTCTCCGCCTACTACTTTTAAAAAGTTTAATTATTATTATACTTCTGCTTCTCTTAAGAGGCAAGCTAATAGAATTGCTGCGTAAAATATTAAGTATAAGATAGCCTTTAAATCGTATATATTAACTATACTATTTTAATGTCTTATCTATTAATTTACCTCTTATAGTAACTTAATAGAAATATTAAAGATTTTAGACGACGATAAAAAGAGCGATTTTAATAACGCTAACTCTCTTAAAGGCTCTCCTTTATCCTCTTATAATCTCCATAGCCCTTATAAGCTCCGCAGTATATAAATAGCCTAAGCTATAATATCGGATATTAATACAAATAAGCGCCTTTTTATTTAAGTGCCGTTAGTAAATAAATAGTATACCCTAAAAGCTAGTGCTTAGGAAAATATAAAAGAAGCTCATTAGCGGATATATACCCACATTTAGAATATTAAGGGTAACTTTAGTATACTGCGCGATCCGCTATACGCTTTATATATTAAGACTATAAATACCGCGTTTATAAGTAAAACTCTAGGCCTTATTTTAGAGGTATATACTTAAAATATCACTTAAGTAGTAGGTTATAAAAAAAGGTATATACTAATAGTATACTACTATCTTATTAGCTAACACATATATAGAATAGTTTACTAAGATTAGAGCCAGTTATACCTTAGCGCAAAAAACGTACGTAATTAGCTTCTATTAGTAATTTAGCTAGAACACCTACTAAAAAGGTATAATATCCATATTTTAATAATATAGATATTGCGAATATCCGTATAGCTTTATACCTATACCATCCCCCCTTTAGAGACCTCCCCTCCCTTTAAGACTCCTACTTATAGTAATATACGCAGCTATAAAGGCACCCGCTCTATTGCTACTCCTTTTACTCTTTTACTAATTTTTAGTACGCCTAGTACTACTTCTAGTACTACTACTACTACTACTCCTACTAGCACGGAAAATGTTAGGGTGTATTTAGTAATTGCTATTTCTATACGCGTTAATATAGTTTATAAATAGGTAGCTAAAATAGTAAAAGACATTCTGGCTATATATTACCGGTTAAGTAAGCTTAAAGGTTCTCTAAGTAAGATAAAAAAAAATAAGCTTACGGTTATAAGTCGTGGTATTACTACACTTATACGTAACGCTAGGTTACTAAATATAGAACTTAAGTAGATATAGGTTAGCTATTACTGCAGGTTGGCTATTATTACGGGTTTAAAGTAATAAAATAGTAACTCTTACCTCTCTGCTACTACGTATATAGGAATTGAGTCTCTGCCTTATATTTAATAGATATATTTAATTAATATTATAATATCTATATAAGCTAAGATAACAATATCCACATAAGCTAAGATAATAATATCTATATAAGCTAAGATAACAATATCCATATAAGCTAAGATAAAGATATTTATATATACGCACTGTTAATAATTACTAGGGTAAGTTACTATAGTAGTAATTATTTATTAGTGAGCTAATTTAATAAAATCGGTAGTGTAGATATTTACCTTTAATTAACCTCCGTATCTCTTTTTTCTCTACTAATCTTCTACCTTATAGTACCGCACTACAAACTTTATTATTATTGTTTTATCTACTATCCCTTAGCATTCTACTATCTATAATACCTTTATTTATACCTATATATAATATTAATGCGAATAATAGCAGCTAGGTAGTTAAGGAACTTAATATACGCGAAATAAACAAAGACGCCGTTAAGTATGCTATATCTACTTTTACTAAGCCTTTAGACTCTATTTCTAAAGAGTAAGCTTTAAAATACTAAATTATACCTATAGCTAATATAATTTTAGAAAATATATACCGAAGCGCTCTTTATAGGATTTTGTAACGGAACCTTGTAGCAAGTACTACGATAGGCTTATTAATAGGCTAGGTGTATAGATAATGCAAAATAAAGTTAACAACGTAATAATAACTAGTAGAGTGGTTGCCTAATAAATTAACTCTAATTATATTCTAAGAATTACTATAAGGAAGGAACTATCTAGGTAGGGACTAAGGGTCCTTAAATACATAACTATACTCTTATAAAATCCTCCTTATACGCGATATACGTATACTTTATCTACTCTATTACGGATTATATAGATCCTATAAATTATACAGATTATATTATATAACCTTAGTTACTATTCCTTATTATATAGTTCTATTAGCTCTATTTTAAACTATACCTAAATTAACTAACTAGCTTCTTCCGACTCTTCCCTAAGTAGTTATAATATTATACTTAAAGCGTCCGTAACGCTATCTCCCTCCTCTTTATCTTTGTCCTTAAAGATTCTAAATATCTCTAGGTTGTTAACTAGAGGTATAATATCCGTCTAATTAATTTAGTTAATATCGTTACTTATTATATCTAAAGCTCTTTCTTCTTCTTTAACTGCTTGTTATATTCGCACTGTCGCTGCAATACTATCTCTTAGTAAGATTATACCGTCTCCGTGTTCTCGCTGTTTAAAAGAGGGGTTAGTTTATATTGCGTTAGCGAACCTATTTTCGCGATAACTATCCTCTTACTTAGAGTGCACTAAAGCAAATATTTGTTTATCCTATAACGTTTGCTTAGTCTCTAATACTAAATATATATAACCTATTACTCTTAATAGTTGTCTAGTTCCTTAATTAATTTGTCTTAGGGTCTTATATTTAATTTACTACTATACAGCTAGATAATAAACTGTCTATTACTTTAGCGAAGTTACGCTGTTCCTATAACACTAAATAGGAGGCTGCCGATACTTAGTAACGGGCCCTTAAGTCTCGTCTTGCGGCGTCTACTTAGTTAATCCGTTTTAAGAAGGTTTATAAAAAGGTTCGTTTTAAGGAGTAAAAACTTATAAAATAAGGTTTATAGGAACTTAGTAATAAAAGAATAAATTTTCTTCTAACCGAGAAGGAAATAGATCTAAGTAGTTTAGTAACTACTCTTTTTAGGTCCCTTTTAGGTAACTTATTTTTTAGTAATCCTTTTTTATTAATACTATCTAACCTAATTTCTTCTAATACTCCTATACCTTTCTTATAGAATTCTTTAGGTTCTTTAGTAGTTCCTAAGTAATCTTATTATAGCCTATCTACTTAACCTTATACTATATTTTATCGTTAATATCCTTATAATTAATAACTTTTAAAACTTACTATTTATCTTCTTCCTATCCTCTATATATGTCTGCTTTATAAACTAATAGCTTAATATTCCTATATACTAGCTCTAGTATTACAATATGCTATATAGGGTAGATCTTTATTTTAGCTAGTAAGTTTAACTTAAACGTAACTAGTAAAATCCTTTATTTAATTTTAAAAGGTCCTAATCTAACATAGTCTAACTTCTTACTTAGTTATTAACTCTTAAAATTTTTATATAGTAGCTATACTTTATCTCCCTCCTTAAGATCTAGTCCCTTAGATCTCTTAGTACTATAGTACCTTTTTATTCTTTATTATACTATTTTTACTAATTCTATAAGGTTTGCATAAAGATTTATTAGTATCTTTATTCTTTATTTAGCTATACTACTTATTTTCTTTACTTATTATAGTAATAATAATATTCTTAGCTTATATCTATAGTTTGCCTTAAATAGTAATATACCTATCTCTTCCTGTAGCGTTGTATTATATATAAACTATATAACTAGTAATAACAATACCTAATTATTTTATACGTGGTTAATATAATATTTTAAATACTATTAGGGCACTAAGTAGGCTAATAGAATGATATATATGATACTTTATAAGCAAGAATCTTAGGGGCTTAAAGGCCCCAAGAAGGTATCTACACGATAGCCCGCGCGCTGTCACGTGACACGTCGCTGAGCTTAAAGAGACTGCCTAAGTACCCCCCCTAGGCTCTATAAGCTCTAGCGAATAGAAAACTCCTCCAGGATAACTATACCATGCTCTGTAAGGTCGTGGTTAATAGGTAAGGGTAGTATAAGTAGTAAGAAATAGACTTGGGAAAAAAAATAGAAATTTCGAATATCGACGACGCTCGATCGCCCGTCTCCCATGCTGAAAAGTAGTATTAGTAAGCTTTTAAAATTTGGAACTAAGTCAATTAGCATTAATTTTAAGGTTCCGCTAGTCGTAGTATAATTTCCTAATTAGGCCTAGTTAACCTAGGAGACTTTAGTAACTCTAATACCTATCTTAAACGCCTTATAGGCGACCTTTAGTAGAGCCTTTATTAAGCCGTTTACTAGCTAGTCTACGCCCGGTATATAGTGTAGTTTAATCCTACCCTACTTAATATCGTCCTTAATCTTATAGAGCTTAATATCCATATAGCGCTCTTTTAGCACTAGTCGCTTGCCCTTAGTAAGTGCTTATATATTTACACTCTCCGTATAGATCTAAACTGGAGCTAGATCCGTGCCGTTATAGCTAAGGGCCCTTAGGAAGCTCGCGATCTTAATTGCTTCTTATGCTACTAATTTAATCGCTAGGTACTCTACTACTATAGAGGACATTACTACTATTAATTACTTCTTTAAAGCCTATTTAATTGGAGCTCTAGTTAGTTTAATAAACTAGCCTTAAATTAATTTGCAGTTATCTAGATTATTACTATAAGCTGCATTAACGTATACCTTTAGGTTAAGTCTCCCGGGGTTATACTGCTTGCCGCTATATATTATTCTATAGTCTTTTATGCCTTAAATATATCTAAATACTCTCTTAACGTGCGCTTAATATTTATTAGGTAGGTTAGCTAAATATCGCAATAGCTTTCCTATAGCTGTAAATAGGTCTAGCCTTATCTAATATAAGAGCCAGGTAAAGAATTTAATGGCTTTTAGATACTACTTTTTATAGGCCTTATCTACGAGGTCTTCTAAATAGCGCTTTCTTAATTAAAGGCCAGTAGCCATTGGTGTCGCTTTTAGGTTAATTCTAGTAAGCTTAAGGACTTAAGGATCCTTGCCATATAGGCGTCCTACATAATCGCGATCTTTTAATTAACTTGGTCGCGTACTACACAAATCCCTAAGAAGAATTAAAGCTCTCCCAGGTCCTTAATCTTTTATCATTTCCGTAGGAGCTCCTTAAGGGCCTTAATAACTAGTATCGTCGCCGCCGCAATTATAATATTATCTACGTATAAGCAGAAATAGGCGTCCTAGTATTCGCGGTGTTAAAATACGTAAGGATCTTCGTTAATTAGGTTAAATCCTATCGTCTTTAGATACTCTATTAGGGTGTTATACCACAGTAGAGGTGCCTGTTTAAGGCCATATATCGCTTTTAGCAATAAATAGACTAACTTATAATCGTTATCTTTAAATCCTTTTAGCTATTATATATATATTAAGTGCTTCCTTATAAAGCTGTTTAGGAAGGCCATAATAACGTTAATTTAGTAAGCCTTAAGGTTATATACCGCGATTAACGCCAGTAGTATCCTATATGTAGTTAAGGTCACTACCGCGGTATATATACTATTGTAGTTAATATTCACCACTTAATAGTTACCGTATATAACCCACCGTGCCTTATACCGGATCACCTCTTTAAATATATTATATTTAAGGTTAAAGACGAACTTTAATAGTAGTACTCGTGCGCCCTTTAGTCTTTTAACTAGTTAATACATCTTAGCCTTTTAGTATTAAGTTATTTTAACTATTAGTGCTTAACGCTAGTAAGGAACTTCTGGTAACTATAGAGCCTCCTTTAATATTCGCGGTATTTTAATCTTATATAGAGCTTCTAGGTAAGGTTCCTAAGGAGCTAGCTATATCTATATATAGGACGAGAATGCAATCGCCATATAAGAGACCTTCTTCTTTTAGCTATAAGTATTCACTCTAATAGGAAGCTCTTCTGGTTTAGAAGCCTCTGTCTCTACACCCCCCTTAAGCTATTAGTTAATTTAGTAAACTCTATTATTATCTAAGTTAACGTTATCTTAATCGTTATAGTCTTTATTATCGCTTTTAGCGATTAACGGTATTATACTCTCCCTACCCGCTAGGAGTAAGTTAGTAGCTAACTACCAGGCTACCTTCTTAAAGGCTTATAACGCCTTAGCTGCGTCCTTTATAATAGGTGTATTGGTTATTTAAAATATAATAGCGTACTATTACATATCTCTATATAGGTCACTCGCCTTTTTAAAGGTTAATACTAATGCTATAAAGGCCCCTAACTCCGTTAAGGGGCTCCAACTTAATAACCGATTTAACTATATCGATGGACCTAGCTCTAGTAATAAAGATAACTATAGTATCGCCCCTCCTAGGCCTAGTTCTCCTAGTACTAAGTTAGGAGTATAGGGTCCTTCTAGTTTACCTATACAGTGTTCCTTTTCTTTTAGTACTTTTACAGTAGGGTAGGTAACTATAGTAACTATAGTAGTAGTCGGACCTTATAGTTCTGGTAGTAGTTCCGGCTCTAACTCCTATATAGTAAGCTTATCCTCTAGCATAGCGATCGGTAGATCTTAAGCTTTATTAAATATTATATCGCGTAATTATATAATCTTGTTCTTAGCCAGTATCTAAACTTAATAGATATAACCATTATTGCCTTTATAACCAACCAGACGTCCCTTCTTAGCTCGCGGAGCCAGCTTCCTTAACTATACGCTCTCTGGTCCTTTAATATAGACATAGGCAGTTATACTATAACGTTATAGATATAATATATTTAGTATGCGCATTTCGAACAGCTAGTTATAGTACTTAGCGTTAATTTAAAACGGTAATCTAGTCTCTTTTCTATAAGGTATTTAATTCCAAATTTAAATCGCTATCTTATAAGCTTCATCCTATAGGTATTCTAGTAGATTGGCCTTAATTATTATTAATCTAGCTATACCCAATATAATGCCTCTAATACGTTTAGGCGTTCCGTTCTACTTAGAGGTATAGAAAGCCGTACATAGTACGTTTATGCCTATTAATTTAGCGTATTTAGTAAGCTCTTTAATACCAAATTCTCTACTGCTATTAATTACGAGCGAGCTAATATATCGTCCAGTTTAGTTATATACTAAATTATTAAGCTCTTAAAGCCCTTTTATAGCGATTATCTTCTTAGTTCTAAAGAAGGCGTATATATATCTAGCGTGCGCTTCCACAAAGATTGCCATATACTTATTACCCCCGACTCCCTCTAGGGTAAGGTAGAAAGTGTCAGCATATACATGTTTAAATAGCCGCTAAGGTAGTGTAGGTATAATTTAAGAGACCTAGCGCTTTGCCGTCGCTAGGTAATAGGCCTTATATTAAGTCAGTGTGCCTATAAGGCTAAAGTCGCCTATCTTAGCCACTTCTTGTAGTATATCCTTGCCTATATAGCCGAGACGCTAATGCAGTATATTAATGTTAAGCTGCTATACAGTGGCGTGCGTAATATATTAAGGCTTTAAAGCTAGTCGAATTATATACAGGCTGTTTATACACATCGCTCTGCCTATAATTAAGTTATTTAAGTACCTCTAAATTATACGATTACTTATTTCCTTATTAGGTCCAATATAGAGCTACTTATACTTCTTAAGAGCTAACTTTAAGAGGAGTTTATAAGGTGATTTAGATGCGAAGAAGGCCTTAGTAGCTACTATATAGGTGCTATAATCGTCCATTAGTAAGGGTATATGCACTATTCCTTTACCAGTTATATAATAGATAGTCCCTCCTAACGCCCCTATTATAATAGGTGTTAATAGAGTCTTATAGTTAATAAACTCGCTTTAATTATTGCTTATTATAATATTAGAATAGGAGTTAAGGAACTAGTTGTCCTAGTTACTATTATTTAAGTCATTAACTATAGCTATACTACTAATAAATAGGCCTCCTGCTAAGCCTCTGCCCGTCGTCCCAACTTAAGAAGTTAAATTTAGTAAAGTCGCTTCTAGTTCCTAGGGTAGATCTACGCATAGTATATCCTTATTAGAAGGCTTCTACGTCTAAGGTTAAAGGTCTAAGTAAAGGTAGAACTACCTATCCTTACTACTACAATATTTTTTACCATAGTGCGTATAATCTTTGTACTTCTTATTTAATGCTAATCCTTTTATATTAGATTTTAGTTAATCGTCTTTAGATAGCTTTCTACTAATTAAGGATATTACGGTAGAGGTAGCTAGTTAAGTACGGCTCTTGTCTATAAGGTCGCTTACTAGTTCCTTAATTATAATAAGGTCGTCCCCCTTTATAACTCTCTTAGCTGCCTCTTAACAATTGGCTGTCTAAATAGAAAACTCCTCCTCTATTGTATAAAGTAGTTAGGTATATACTTGCTTCCTTAATATCGGCATTAACGCCATATTTAATTTCCTTATGCCTAAGATAAAAGCTTCTATGTAGGCTTCGAGCGAGGTATAATCTTTGCGACTAAGATTAAGCCATTAATTCTATATCTAGTAGTTATAAACGAGACCTTACGCGGCATATAGTAATTAAATTAAATTAAGTAAATTCTTAATGAAGTTACGCGGCTTACTTAATGCAGTAAGTTAATCGCAAATTAATTCTAATACTGCGCCCTTAATTACCTTAAGTCCCGTTATCTGTTTATAACGCCAATCTCTATACTTATCTGTCTGTAAAGGTGGCTCTATAGCCGTACCTTATATTATTAGTAGGAGGTTATAAAGCTCAAGTTATTATACGATTTAACGATACCATTCTTTATAATTACTGTCCCCTTTTAATACAGGAACAGCCCTAAGAGAGCTCTAGTATTCCTTTTTTTTAATACTATATCCGCTATAGTATGCAATTAATTAGTTTAACTGTATCGTACATAGCGTATATTTGTATTAGTTTGTTATAAATTTCTATCGCATTATACTAGGGTCCAAATTTAAGGATTTATAGGTTCGTGTTAACTTAGTTAATTAGATAATAATATAGTAGCTAATAGAGCTTTAATTAAAGCTGTAAGAGGGCTTATAACCTGTTAGGGTACTAAATAGGCTAATAGAATGATATATATAACACTCTATAAGCAAGAATCTTAGGGGCTTAAAGGCCCCAAGAAGGTATCTACATAATAGCCCGCGCGCTGTCACGTAACACGTCGCTGAGCTTAAAGAGACTGCCTAAGTACCCCCNCCCCCCCCCCTACTAATAAATACTATTCTAGTATCTAATTTAATCTTTCCGTTTAACCGTCTATTTGTAGATAATATACGGTAGAAGTTACTACTCTAACTCCTTATTCCGCTAAGAATACCTTTTAAAATACTACTATAAATTTTAGATCCCTATCTAATATAATTTTGCTTAGTACTCTATATCTTATAAACACTTCTTTAATATAGATTTTAGCAATATCTTCTACTAATATTTCTTCTATATATATTATAAAGTATCCTTACTTTATAAGTTTATCTACTATTACTAAAATTGCGTTATAATCTTATTTAGTAATAGGGTCTTTTAACTTTAATAACTTAATAATAAAGTCCTATAATATAACATCCTATAGTCTTTCTAGTATTTTAATAGGTTATAGCCCTCTATATAGCTTATACCTTATTAGTTTATTTCTCTAGTAATCTAAATACTCTTTTATAACTTTTTACGCTAAGCCCTAAATTCCGTTAATAATATACTTCTCTTAAAGTCTTAACACTAAGCCTATAGCTCTATTATATCCTTAAGTTATTCCTTTATAAAAATCTTTTATAAAATGCTCTACTATGCTTCTTAGAATATACCTTGCCTCTCTATACTTATATAATATTTCTTCTCCTAGGTATTTTAACTGTTCTTTTAGTTATATTTTAAAGATTTTTTATATCTAAAAGCTTTTTAGTAACTTATAAACTCTATCTAGTTCTTCTTAAGTTATTATAATTTTTGGATAATTATACCTAATTAGTCTATCTATGTCTCTTTATAATAAAGCCCCTAATAGTTTTTTATTATTTTATAGTTTAGCCTTTTAACTTAGAGTATCCGCTTGTATATTATCTATACCCCTAGTATACTAAATCTTAAAATAGTATTCTATAAGTATCTCTGCCCATCTAACCTATCTTTAGTTAAGTTCCTTTGTTATTAGAAATCCTATTAGGTTCTTATAATCTATCTTAACTATAAATAGTTTCTTTATACCTTATAAAAATACTCTTTATTCCTTTAATACTATAACTATACCTAATAACTCCTTATTATAAATGTTATAGTTTAACTCTAATAGTGTTATTTTTTAACTATAATATGCTACTAGGTGCTATCCGTCTTAATATTTCTATATAAAGTATACCCCTAGTATAAAATCTAATATATTTCTTTCTATAACTGTTTTTAGTTTTAGTTAATCGATCTTAAGAACTAGCTCCTAGGTAAATAACTCTTTAACTTTTTTAAATAATTTTTACTTTTCCTTTCCCTATACCTATAGTTCTTTTTTCTTTATTAGTTATGTAAATAGTTTAATATCCTTTAACTACTGCGCTATAAACCTTCTATAGTAATTATAAAACCCTAGGAATAATCTTAACTATATAACGTTCTCTAGTTCTTACTGATTTACTATAGCCTTAATCTATACTAAGTTGGCCTAGTTTAATAATAAATCTAATAAAATCGGTTTTCCTAGTAAAGAACTTATATTTCTTAATTACTACTAGTATCTATTCCTCTTATGGTCTCTTTAAGACCTATTTAACGTATTCTCTATACTCTTCCTTAGTTATTAAGTAGATAATAATATTTTTAAGGTATGCTATCCCTTCGCACGTTGGTTTGCGTCCTACGGTATCGATAAGGGCCTGGCCAATAAGAGGCGCGCATTGGGCGCCCGTGTGTACAGCTGGGCACGATGTTCCTAGGCTTGGCGCCAAGTGTAGGACTCCAACGTGCGAAGGGATAACAAATTTATTTAAGTGTTTTCCTAATATATTATTAATACGCTTCTAAAATATTACTAATGCGTTTATAAGCCTAAATTATATAACTAATAGTTTATATAGTCCTTTCTTTAACCTAAAGGCTGCCTTTTATTTATCGCCTTCCTTAATCCTAATCTAATAGTACGCCTATCTTAGATCTATCTTTATAAAGATTTATACGTTATCTATTCTATCTTAAATTTCGCTAATTAAGGGTAAAGGATACCTATCCTTCCTAGTAATGCTNTTNAACTANCTATAGTTAATATACAGCCTTAGCTTACTATTCTTTTTTAGTATAAATAGTACTAGATAACCTACTAATAACTATAATAGTCTAATGTATCCCTTTTATAAGTTTTCTTAGATAAACTCTTTTAATGCTCTACCTTCCTCTTTAGTAAGCTTATAGATTGGAAAGAACCTTAAACTTATTCTTAGTTCTAATTCTATCTTATAGTCCCATACTATATACTTTAACAGCTTTTTAATTTCTAGTAACTATAGTTTCTTACTATACTTATAGTATCTCTTTAGTATATAGCTTAATCCTTTTTCTATTTCCTTATAGGTTGCTCCTACTTAGTACTATACTAACTTAGCTTATTATTATATCTTGTGTTATTAAGTATCTCTAATATTAACCTAGCCTATAATCTAATTAATCTTTAGATTATATTCCTATAACTAAGGCATTCCTAGTACTGCCTTATTAATAATAATAATAATAATTCATTGCTTAACGTCCGATTCGGATCCCTATTGGGCCCACGCGGACTACTCCTTATATATATATGGGGAGAAAACTCTATTTAAGAAAACCCCATAATCCATCTCCCCGCCTTTTAGGACTCGCCTACAAGGCGCCTATAAGTCGCCTATAGTGCTCCTACTTCCTTACTTTTTAACCTCCTTAGGAACCACTGCTGCCGTAATAAGCCTACGGACGCGCTAGTATTACAAACTTTACTCTACTACTATAGAGTTATTAGGGGGCACCTATTGCTCGCCCCTCTGCCCTTTATTACCATTTCCTTTATAACCCAGAACTAGTTTAGTACATTTTAGCTAATAAGCCACTAAGTAACCGCCTTAAGGCCTTTTTGTGTTAAGAGTAGTGTATTATAGTTCTCTATACCAGCTACTAAGAGCATTGCTTCTTAGTTAGTACATAAGGGGCATAACAGTATTACGTATTTTAGTATCTATCTTGGCCAGCCGCATTCGCACCTCAGGCTACCTACTAGGACACCCACCTAGTAAAGCCAGTCTTTTAGTCCTATTATTCCTATTCTTAAAAGTATTGCCATTATATTTTCTGCCTTTATTAGGCCTTCTCGGAGCCCTAGAGTGTTTACCCCCTATAGCGTTAACCATACTACGGCTTGGGTTCCTCTTGCCTTAGTTAGCCTCTATACCTTTAACTCCTATATACCTCTCCAGCATTAGTCCAGCCAGTATTGCATTACAGTAAATAGTTTCCTAGCGTTTTTTTATGCTCTACTTTAGCCCCTTTCTCTTTCTTACTATTATCTTTACTAGCCTCTTACACGTCTCCCTTCCTCCTCTATATAGGCCTGGGCCCTAAAACAGCACCATTCTTCTTTAGCTTTCTTTACCTGTTTCTCCAATATATCTTCCCTACTTTAGGGTTATTGGTTTATTCTCCTATAGGGCACCCTAGGGTCCCTCCATAGTTTATTTAGGCGTGTTTTAATATACTTTATAACATTAAAGTTGCATTTATTTTATATCCTTTATATTGCGGCGGCTTCAATATATAGTTATAGGGGGGGAATATTAGCTTCCCTCTCAAGCAGTGCTGTAGCCGTTCGCTTATATCCGCCTATTATACTCTAAAGGCAGGCTGTTTAGCAGGTAGTTATATATTAGCTAGTAATATAGTAGAGTTTAACATACCTACTTATCTAGGCCTCTACCCCAGTTTTCTAGTACTTTAGTCCCAAACTATAAGCAGTTAGCTGCCACCACCAATTATAGGGAATTTCACCAGTTCTTTTAGATATCTTATAATGGTATTACCTAAGTACCAGTCTACCCCCCAGTAGTCTATATAAGAGTTTCCTCCTAGAGTTAGTACGCTTTTATATAGCTTAAAAGCCTTCCATAGCCTCTAGTTTTACGCCTTCTTTATTATTTCCGCCAGTATAGGCATAAGCTACCGTTTCTAGGGGTCGCAACTCCCATCTTCGCGCCTACTAACGTAATCCTACGGAGGCGTTATAGCTACATCCTATAATATAGTTGGGTACACCTTCTACGGACAAGGCTAAGCCACTACCTCTCCCGCCTAAGTAACTCCTATTTACTCCTTAAGCATATCTTACCGGCAAGCCGCCCTAGAGGCGAACGGTTCCGTTTATTAATATACCAACACACACATCCGTTCTCTTAAGCCACGTAGTAGTCTCTCCGGCCAGGGTGTAATCCTACCTACCTATTAGGTGCACTAAAGGTCAGAGCCTAGTTAAGGGATAAGGTCCTTAAAGCTAGCAGTAGCTACTACATACTACGCCCTATGGGAAGCCAGTAGTAATATAGGGGCGCAACACCCTATATACTACTAGTTCCCGTTTCGCGTTACCTATAAAAGTCTCCTTATAACAGGCCGACCGTATCTTATAAGAGGGGGGCCGTAAAGACCAGGTTCCGCACTAGGCGACCTACTTTCCCCCCTCCTACTAACCAAGCTTATATCCCCCCTTTTTATAAGCTAGCCTATATCTCTAACTGTCAAGTCCTCGTCTAACTGGCCTATATTTCCCCTACAGCCTCCCCCATATATATACATCAGGTTGCGTACACCACACCTATTAAGACCCTCCTATAAGTCGCCTTATACATATACGCATCAGGTTACATACACCACGCCTATTAAGACCCTCCTATAAGTCGCCTATAAGTCAACCATAAGTCAACCGTAAGTCAACTATAAGTCAAACGCCATAGGGCCGTCGAAGCTGGCCTATATTTCCGCTGCCTAGAGCTTTGCCCGTGTTTCCACCTTATTAAGCCGTCTGGTCGCCGTCCGGTCGCCGTCGCGTTACCATCACATCACCGGCGCGTCGCCGTCGTCCAGGTCACGCGCACCACGCCTATTAAGACCCTCTTCTAAGTCACCTGGGTGTACTGGATACCAGATAGGCCCTCATAGAGGGGCCTTAACGAGTTCTCTAGGCAGGGCCTTAACAAGTTCTTCGCGGTGGCTTTGGGGCCTTAACAAGTTTCGTACAAAGTATCTGCGACGCGTTAACCTTAACAAGTTCTTATAAAAAGAGGTTCCCTACGCCCTCGCCATATCCTCTCGGTCTCAGATCGCGGTATATATCTTTTAAAAAAGCTACTATACGGATATCCTTAATATACTCTAGAAATTACTGCGGAGATAGGTTTTATATATATCGCTTAGCCTTACTATCTGCCTTAATATTATACTTATCGCGGATATAGAGTAAAAATAACGTAATAATATAAGCGTTAAAGCTTTAGAGGATTAGCTCTTCTATATAATAAAATAGGGCCTTTTCCCTAAAAATATTATACCGTTTTAGGTGGTTTATATAGGTATAAAGCGCTAAAAACTACTACGCGGCTTCCTTACCCCTATAGAACGTACGCATAACTCTATATAGGAAGTTTGATTGTATATACTACAGCCCTAGAATAGGCAATACCTACTTATAGCTATTATACGCACCTTTCGCCTTAACCCGCTCCTCTTTATATAATTAAATAAGCTTTACAGTTTTCTAATCTCCATATACTAGAAAAAGCTAGTTATTAAAAGCGGTTTTATAATTCTACTATAGTTATTCTAAGAAGATATTCTCTATTATATAATAGTTGCCGTTAATAAAAGCCTTACTATCTAGAATAGGTCCTAAAGTTATATACTCTATTCTTCTATAAGGGAGAATATTAACCGCTAGTATACGCGGATATTTAATATTCGCGTTAAAGTTAAATATACTATTAACCGCAGTAGAATACGCGTATTAGATAACGTCTATAATAAAACTTATAGATATCCGCTTCTAAAGGTTATTAAACCTATTTCTAGCTATATTAATAACCTTATCTAGCTTAAGTTAATAGGTATTATTTAATATTAACTGCTTAAGGCCCCTTTTAGGCATATATACTCCGCGTAAAATCTTTTCCGTAGTATATAAAGTAAACTTACTAATTTTACCAATAACCTAATATTAAGTCTTTTGGTAATAGTTAAAGTTATTATAAATAGATAAAGACTTAATTAGTTTCTTAAGGGTTATTAGCGCTAAAAGGGCTAATAGAATTAATAGGACCTTCCTTAGAACATTTAGCTAGCCTAAGCTTTTTAGCATTAAAAGCCTTATAACTATTAATTAGACTAAGGCTATATAGGAAAGATAGTATATAGCGCTTTATACTAAGCGCCTAAAGATATAGACTAAGTAGATGGGCGAAACTATTTATAGAGTTTTAGGCGAACCCTAGGAGGAATATAGAGGTAACTATAACTATATATCCGCTATGCGGATCTTAAATATATTCCTCTCTATTTAGTATAGATATCCCCTTAATAAGCTAAAGTAGTAGCGGATTATATTACTTAACAAACTTAGCTATATTCTTAAGATTAATATCCTAAAACTCTATATCTAAAATCTATATATTAAAGGGGCCGTATTATAATTATAGTTGGCAGAGCTTTTTCTAAATATAGTAGATAGTATAGGTTACTAGCGTTATATAAATATTAGCCCTATTAATAAGTTCTTCTTATATTTTCTTATTCTTTAGTAAATAAATAAGCAGGTCTTCTACTTTCTTCTTCTTCCTATTACCTTTATGCCTATTCTTACTTTTTAAGTACTTAGAGACTAGCCTATAAAAAGACCAGCCCTATTAACGTAGAAGGTCCTTAATAATATTAACTTTCTCTTCCTTTAATATCTTTGTCCGACTAGCAGATGGAATATTTACTAGAATATTCGCTGGAATATCTACTAGCTATAGAGAGGGCTAGCGGCGTAGGCGTAAGCGTTTAGCGTTAGTGTTTACTGCGCGGCTTAGCGGTATAGAGGTAGAATTGGGGCCTCTACGGTAATAAATTCCTCTTAACGTTACGTGCGTATAAGGAGCTAAAGATCTTATAACTTATAAAATAGGCTTTTCTCTATAATTTGTTGTAATTTTTATATTAACAGGTATTATAGGAGGGTAGATTAATTTTATTAAAGTTAATAAGGTCTTCTTATATAAACCATATTTAGGTTTTCTATAAATCTCGCCAAAGGGCCTAAGACTAAGAAAAAAAATTACCGTCCTAAATCAGCTTAGCGAACGGTGCGGATATTCCTATCCCTTTATGTGTTTGAATTCATAGACTTTTAGTTCCCGCGCGCCGTTGAGCGACGGACTAACGCCAAAAGCCACGTATATAGCTTCTATACTATAATAAGCTTGGTGTCGCAGGCCTCCCTAGCTCTGGCGTTTGGAATCTGCCGCATCGCTACCCTTAGCAGATGTCGATTTTTTGATGCATATTAATCGAATCTTATTATAATATCGACTTCCTTACCCATTAATGGATCTTTTAAGCTCTTCCTCGCTAACGCCCACCTAGACGGCTTTTATGCAGTCCTTCTACGGAGGTCGCTAACAAAAGTTCTTACACCTTCCTAATTAGGAAAGTAATTTACTAACTCTCTCAGTATATTAATAAATTTATATTTTTATATTTTTATATAAAAATTTACAAGCTTTATATGAATTCTAAATTAAAATTATTATATGATTAATAGTATTGAAGTAGTTATTATAACTTAAAATTTATTAAAATTTATTAGTGCTATAATTTACGCAGCTGGTATCACGGCTTACGTAGCAGTGCTAAAAATTACGCGGTTGTAGCGGGGTCGTGTCTAAATTTACGTATGGTAGGCTGATAGCTGCGCACCCGTGATTGCGCGTGCGCAGTCGCATACTTTCCTAATTAGGAAGGTGTAAGAACTTTTGTTAGCGACCTCCGTAGTCGCCTTAGTATATATACAGCTTACCAATTAATTGGGTAACCCGCGTGCGGACGCTGATTGCGGGTGAGGACTCGCCAACGCCGCAGCGCTAGTATGTGTCGCCATATAGTATATAGGTGGTGGAGGTAATGGACGAGGACGAGGATGCAGAGGAGGCAGAGGAGGCAGAGGAGGCAGGATTTTGAGCCATAATTAAGCCGCACGGTGAGCGAGCTGATAAGGGCAATGAGGAGGACCAGGTGAACGATACTACTCTGCCTGAATTGTTAGTTGATAAGGTTTAAAAGCTAGGCCTTCCATCTATTCCTACTATCTAGTAGCCCATGGATTATATTCCTAAGGAGCCTATGCGTATTATAAACCTTCCGCATAAGTTCTATATTACTGCTCAGCGAGCTAGTAAGGAAATTAGTAAGGAGAGCGTTGTCGCTAGTAGCTATAAAGGTCCTCTAAATAAGCCTCCCATTAATCTTACTAATCGCTCTAAACGCTAAGCCCATATTTCTATACTAGATTGTTAGGAAATGGGCTTATTAGAGGGGTATAAAAGCGGGTAGGACCTACCACTAAGGATCTTCCTGCTATTCTTTAGTCTTCCTATATTTAAATTGCTCGCTACTAACACTAATCTCTATACTGCTAAGTATAACGCTAACGGTATTTACTAAACAGGACGCTATATAGGCAGAAAGAAGAGGCTTTAGAGGGACACGTTAGCGGGCAAACTAATGATTTAGATTGGCCTTATTATCTATATGGGAGTCTTTTGGCAGCGCCAGCCACGCGGTATTTGGAGGAAAGATGATGAATTCCCTATATATATAATCAGCAGCTTTATACTAAAGGCTTAGTGGGAGCAACTTAAGCGTTATTTCTATATATCGTCGCTCGCAATAGATAACGTCAGGGAGCACCTATACGCTAAAATTGAACCTCTTACTAGCGCTCTCGGTGAGGCCTTTTAATGATTTATAGTGCCTGGATCTATAGTATCTATTAATAAGATAATGGTGAGGTTCACTAGTAGATTAAGCCATAAGATTAAGATACTAGGTAAGCCAGTTCCTAAAGGATATAATATTTTAAGCCTTTATTAGTATAGATATTGCTTTAGCTTTATATTTAGCAGCGGCCTTAATAAATATTATTACTTACCTGCTAGAACTGAACTCACTAATATTACGCTTAATCCTATATTAGAAGCTATCTTCTACCTCTATCACCTTCTTCCAATAAATATCTAACAATTTTACCTGTTTTATAATAACTTCTTTAGCAATATTTAACTGTTTAAGGCCCTCCGGCGGATTAAAATTGCTACCTATAGTATAGCTCGTGCGAATTCTATTAATTATCCAACGGTATATAAGACGGTAGATAAGAAGAAGGCGAGGCTGCTGTTTAACCTTATTTCTGGAGTAGAGGTTAGTAAGGTCCTCTTAATTATGTAGCAAGATAAGAATCTAGTGCGTTTCCTTACTACTGCACATAGCTGCGGTATAGATAACGTTAGTAAGGTTAAGCGGCGTCGCCTAAGGCCTTATAATTCGTTTCTAAAAGAGCTAGTTATACGCGTCTGGGGTAATAAGGCTAGGAAGAAGCTAACGCTACTACGTCTATTAATCGATTATAATAACTGGATGGGAGGTGTTAATATCTATAATTAATTACAAAGCTACTATACTACGCAAATTATATTAGTTAGGAATTAGATGCTGCTATTCTTTTAGGCGCTTAATATAGCAGTTATTAACGCCTTCCTTATTAGTAAAACACTGTTTAGAACCTTAAGGAAGCCGTTCCTAAAGACGCACCAACTGTTCCGGATTTAACTAGCCTGGAATCTTATTATCCTTAGCAGTAAAAGGATGGGGGTAACTAATAAGGAAGTATAAGCCTTTACCCGCTTTATTAACGTTCTAAATCCTGGCCAATATTAATGTGGTAGAGGCCCTAGCTATAGAAATGGCGGCCCATAAAGGAGCGAGTACGTTATATTAAATACTCCCCTTCTATTAATTCGACAGCAGCTTAGCTCTTATACTTAACGTTCTATATATTCGCGAACTTACGGCTTAAGAGCTCTTCTATATTGCTAGCTTTATAGGTAGAAAAAGGCTAGGAACGCTATTATAAAGGCACGCTAGACAACTACTAAGTATTCTATTTGTTTAAAGCCTTTATATAAGAGCTGCTTTATAGAGTTCTATTTAAGAGCTAACTAATTAGTAACTACTTTCTACCACCACTTTTAACCTTCTACTAATATAGACGATCCTTAGCTGCCTATACGATCTACCTGCTCTACTAGATCCTTTAGCCTAGTACTTAATACGGCAAAGCTGCTCCTCTACTAAATAACTCAACGGCGCAGGTAATACTGGTTTAGAGGGAGGGAAGGACTCTATATTCGTTAAGGTAGTAGATATAATTAAATTAGACGTTATTTTTATCTATATTATATATATAAGTAACTAGCAGCTGCTTTAAAAGCTCCTTACCTATAACTATAATAGTGTCTTAATTTTAGTGTATGGGCCTCCTAAAAATGACGCTTGAGGGTTTTGGGCCTAGCGCCCGCACGAAGGAGCTGCCAAGAACGCTAGGTTATAAGAAACACATAAAGGGATATCCGCAATCGATTTCTTAGTCTAAGCTTCTAAGGTAAGCATCCAGTTAAGTGCAAAGTTGATTAGTTAAGCGTTAGGGACAGAAGTCTATTAAATACGATCGCCATCTCTGGGGTAGAGTTGCTGATAAACAAATAAGTAAACCCGTATAGGCCAGAGTCTGGTCGGAGAACTCGTATAGGGCGCCTCTTCCGTAAAGCCGTGCTAGGTGCTTTTAAAGTAGCTACTACCCTTTGCGAAAGTATTGCGAAAATCAAAATTAAGCGAGCCTCCCGCCCGCAGACACTTGTTTTACAAAAATGCTTTTATAACCACCAAAAATAAGTCTTATTTTATAAAATTAGTAAATAGACTTATAAAATAGATACCGCTTTATAATTTTAAATATATTGCAGCTTAGTAAATAATATGGTTGTGGGGTTTTAGGTGGTAAAGCGTCGGGCTAAGTATTACTCTCTATTAAAATAATATACCCCCTATAGCCCCACTAATATAGCTCTATATTTTATAAATAAATATCTATTTAATAGCTCTATTCCAGGGCTATAAAATAAGCCCTTATTTACATAGTTTAGGGTCATTTTAGTAGAGTTATGGGGGGTGCTTGTTTTTGGGGGAGAAGGGTCGGATTAGTCAGCGCAGAGCCTCAATTTAAATTTTGTAGCCGTTTTAAAGTACCACATATAACCCTACCAATACCCCTCCAATTTATATAAGTAAGGGCTTATTTTATAGCCCTATCTCAGGGCTATAAAATATACCCCAATTTATAAAATATAGAGCTGCATTAGTAGGGCAATAGGGGGTGTATTGTTTCGATAGAGGGGTAATACTTAGCCTGACGCTTTACTACCTAAAATTTTACAACTACATTATTTACTAAGCTGCCATATATTTAAAATTATAAAACAGTATGTGTTTTATAGTCCTACTTACTAATTTTATAAAATAAGACTTATTTTTGGTGGTTGTAAATGCATTCTATAAAACGAGTTGTCTGCGGGCGGGAGGCTCGCTTAATTTGATTTTCGCAATACTTTCGCAAAGCGTAGTACAGCTTTGTTTACGACCAGCTTCCACCCCCCCCCCCAAAGGCGAGCTGCGATTTTTGTACGCCATTTAATTTCGCTTGATCGCCACCAACTGTACATAGCAATCGTAGCGAACGCCCATGCTTGGCTGTAAGAACTTCACGCTCCACAGTATCGTCATCTTTGTCAAATATCGTGAGGTTTCCACCCTACGATAATGACAATTTTGAGCGCTGTATTTGCGTTTTGGCAGCTGTTGTAAGTCCACAACGTAGGTGTAGGCGTAGGCAAAAGGGGAAGGAAAGAAACTTCAACAAGTCGTTAAAAGGGAGGAGTCGACAGTTCTCCCAGACAACCAAAATGGCCCTTGCGTTCAGCCATAGGCGTTCGCTACAATTACTATGTATAGTTGGTGGCGATCAAGCGAAATTAAATGGCGTACAAAAATCGCAGCTCGCCTGGAGGGGGGGTGGAAGCTGGTCGTGAACAAAGCTGTAACCGGGAAGCGAGCCACCCTATATAGCGAACCACACAAGAATATGCCTTACCATTTTTTATTTCATAGCAAATTACACCAAAACCAAAAAGTCTTAGCATATTACACAATGTTAAATTAATCTTTGCCCTCTTATAAAGCCGAAGCTACTATATAAAATATTATATAGGATATCTCTTCTAGTGTTAAGCTATTAATTCGCAAGGCCTTGGGCGTCTATGGAGCACCTAGATCTACCATTAAATATAGTTTTACTAGCCGTCTCCTACAACACAAAGCTTACCCCAGTTTATTACATCCTTTATAAAAAAAGTAAATTATTAAATAGATTAACTAATGCTAATCCTAGGGCCTTCCGTTAAAGGTTAATATACTTTTAAAACTATTACGGCACCGTAACGGATCTAGTTAGGGGGCTCGCTTAAGCCTTGGCATATATATAGACGTGTCCTTTTCCACTGTAAGAGTATATATATTAGGTCCCGCCGCGCTTGCGACAAGTTCGCAAGCACTCTCAGTCTTTTTGGCCGTATGGCGACGTGGAGGCGGGCCACGTTACATCCACCTTCTACTCCTTATCTTAATATCCAAGTCTATAGACTACTAATTATACAGGCTTGCATACGTTCTTTACGGCGCTCATACCTTAATTAACTAAGTCGCTATAACATTATATTAAGATCCCTCAGTTAGACGCAGGCTATTGTAATCTAGGTTAAGTCCTGCAGTAGACGGGTAGACGGAGCCCTATACATAGGTAAAGGAAGGAGATGCACACTTCTATAATAAAGCAAGGACCAAAGTCCTATGGTGGCTAGGTTGCAAGAAGCTTAGTCCCTACACCGCACAGGCGCCCTTATATTTCTTTTTCTTTTTATTTAATTCTCTCTACTAAACGGCCGCCTATGCTATAGGGAAGCACGTGCCGGGTAGTAACCTCTTTCTAACTGTACGAACTCGATCGACAACGACAAAGGTCCTATAACGACGCGTTGAACGCGTATATCTGCTAACAACTAACCAACCGACTGACCGACCGTACGTCTCTATCGGACGCTTGCACCGTACTGCTACCTAAATAGCCCTTTTTAATGGATACTAAGCCACGTATACTGTAAGGAACGAAATCAGTTAATACTGAGACTAGTACTGTGCACTGGCTGCAATAAACGACTCCAACTAATACTAAGTTGTACGAGCTTCGAGAACGAAATTACTAGGACTACCGACGCTGGCATCACTCTGCTATTGACTACCGATCGTGCCGATATGCATACAATCTATATACTAGACAACAGTAGTGCTATGTAAGGCAGTATTGCCAGGGTGTACGGTAGGGAGCAGGCAAGCCGAGCATGAGCCACATAGGGAGTCGATGGAAGAGGACGATATGGTAATGAGGTAGGCAATAGCCTCGTACTGAGACGAACCGATGAGGAGGGAAGGGCTGCAAGCCCGAGGTGCTTATAAGGAGGTGCCAAGGGCTAGCCGAAGGCTAGCCTTGGCGACCCCTAAGAGCCCCTAGGTAATGCAGCCGAGTAAGGGACCAAAAGTACCCTTACATTGCCCCCCCCTTGGTTAGGGCTGGCCCCCCAAGCCCGTATCCCAATAGATTAATTTCTATGTACAGAAAAGGTAAGCAGTACACAAGAGCCTTGCGCTGTACAGGGGAATAAAGAAATGGGGGAAAGGACCAGCCAAAGCAGCCTCGATAAAAACCTTAACCTTATGGCCAAAACCCAGTGGGAAAAAGGGCCTATTTTAGGTAGGAAAAGAGCGTCTGCTGGTGGGGTAAGACTTGATCGTATACGATCAGTCTTGGAGACAATCGCCTGCGATTAAGTCTCGACAAGCAGGCTCTATGGCTGACAGCCAGATAGTCTCCACTTGGAGCCGGCTTAAATCGCAAGAATATCCCTTACATTACCCCCCCCCCTCTTGCGGTCAGCCCCCTCCATTACCTTACGGTAGCGGGAGATTATAGGAGGCTCGTCCGCGAAAGGGGTTCGGAGAGATGTCGGTATTTAACCGTAATAGGGTCTTGTGAACTTTTTAAAGCAAGCTGGAGCTCTTAGAGCAACCAAGCTTTGCTAAGAGATAATCGCGTAGGATCTTTAAGCTGCTGCCATTCTCTTGGGCAAGCTATAGCTCTTAAATACAAGCTGGAGCTCTTGGAGCGACCAAAGCCTTACAGAAAGATGATCGCGTACGATCTTTGAGCCGTGGCTCTTGGACGAGCCGTAGCTCTAAGAGACAATCGCCCTGCGATTAGGTCTCCGGCAGCCCTATGGCTGACAGCCGGAGAATCTCCGGGTCGATCACGTAGGATCTTTAAGCCGCCGCCATTCTCTTGGGCAAGGCTGTAGCTCTTAAGGTAAGCCGTAGCTTAATGAGAGACAACCGCCTGCCGTTTAGTCTCGGCAGCACCTCAGGCTGACAGCCGGAGAATCTCCGGGTCGGGCCGTAGCCCTTGAGCGATCGCATAGGATCTTTGAGCCGAAGCTCGAGGTAAGCCGTAGCTCTAAGAGACAATCGCCTGCGATTAGGTCTCGGCAGCCCTCAGGCTGACAGCCGGAGAGTCTCCGGGTTGGGCCGTAGCCCTAAGGCGAGCCGGTAGCTCTTGAGGTTGCATTCAATCTGGACCGCGCATGGTAGTAGCTGTAGCTTTAAAAACTAGCCGTCAGTTCTTTAGATAAGCCATTGAATAGCAATCGGATAGCCTCTAGGATAGCCTGCATCTCTTTAAGGACGTTCAACCTTCCAAGCTCTGTTGGTGGCACTGCCCTGCGCAAGTGAACCGCGGTGGTGGCCCTATAGAGAAGTATTGCAAGCCTAATCGCGCACGATCCCCCTTAATTCCCTGCCAGAAAGGCCTCCGGATAGCAATCGAATCACCTTCGGTTCGCCGTCGGGGCAGAGCTGCACCGCTGCACTGTTAATCGTATGGCGGGTAATACCCAATCGCGTTTGGAGATGATCGCGTACGATCTGGATAGCCCTGACCTTTGGCCAGATAGCCTACCGTCTTCCTTGTCTCCTAATCCGTATCTACTAACCGTAAGGCGGATGCGATCTGCCAGACCCCTGCTGGTGTAGCTGCTCTAGCAGCATACCGCGATCGTCCTAGGTAAGGTAGAGGACCTGATCCGTATTCCAACACCGTTATGCGGATGCGATCTGCCAGGCGTCTTGCTGGTGTAGCTGCTCTGACAGGCGTACGCGGTCGTCCTAGGTAAAAATGGAGGATCGTGAAATGCTCGAGGGCGCAGCCCCTCGGCTTGCTGCAGGCTACCACCCGCAAGGGTGTAGGAGATCGGTTCGAATGTAAGGCAGTATTGCCCAGGGTGTACGGTAGGGAGCAGGCCAAGCCGAGCATGAGCCACATAGGGAGTCGATGGAAGAGGACGATATGGTAATGAGGTAGGCAATAGCCTCGTACTGAGAGACGAACCCGATGAGGAGGGAAAGGGCTGCAAGCCCGAGGTGCTTATAAGGAGGTGCCAAGGGCTAGCCCGAAGGCTAGCCTTGGCGACCCCTAAGAGCCCCTAGGTGATGCAGCCCGAAGTAAGGGACCCAAAAGTACCCTTACATGCTAATACGCCTGCTACTAACACCTAACTACAACTATGCCGATACGCCTACAGTCTTATTAACCGTACGATCGTGCCGATACGCCTGCAATCCACGACTTTCCGCTTACATCGTACTGCTAATAAACCAGATAAACGATAGGCGCCGTTATACCTACTATCTATTAAACCAATCGATAGCCCAAGCTCTAACGTTCGACCTACTATTACAAGACAACCGATAGACGAGCTCTGTGCTCAACCACTATCGTTACCGCGCCGCTAGTACCGTACTACTACCCGAATAACGACAACTGCTGCTCCTACCTACAGAGCTAATCCGATTTAACAATTACTGCTGCCTACCTACAGTATTACAACCGACGACATACTGCTACGCCTGCAGCTAACCCTTAAATTCGACATCCGCTGCTCTGCCCATAGCATCTTATCGACTTACTACTGCCCCCACACCTGCAGCAAATAACTAACAATTGTACGAGGAGGTAGAAAGACAAGCCACCTAAGGACAAACCTTAAGGGCAAGCTTTTTTGAAAGAGGGGGGTAATATTACGGCACCGTAACGGATCTAGTTAGGGGGGCCTCGCTTGAGCCTTGGCATATGTAATATACGACGTGTCCTTTTCTCCACCCCTTCTGCTCCTCATCTTGATATCCGAGTCTATAGACTACCCAATTATACAGGCTCGCATACATTCCTTTACCGGCGCTCGTGCCTCGATTGACTGAGTCGCTGTGACAAAAACTAGCTTATAACCCTTTTAGGAAAAGGCTAAAACCGCAGGTAAAGGCATTAGGGGTAGAGATTTATTTAACACCTGTAAGGGTTATTTTGGCCCTTACTCGGCTGCAATCGCCTAAGGGGCTCTTAGGGGGTCGGCCAAGGCTAGCCTTCGGCTAGCCCCTTGGGCACCTCCTTATAAGCCACCTCGGGCTTGCAGCCCTTCCCTCCTCATCGGTTCGTCTCAGTACGAGGCTATTGCCTACCCTCATTACCATATCGTCCTCTTCCATCGACTCTCCTTGTGACTCATGCTCGGCTTGCCTGCTCCCTACCGTACACCCTAGCAATGTGCCTTACAACACCACAGTCTTAGTACTATATTAAGTTGTTAGCTTAACTACTAGAAAGCTTAAAATAACAATCCAGTAGTTATATATAATTAGTATAGGTTCTTTCGTGCCGTATATAAGCGATATTAAGTTAAGTATTTAAATTTTATTTATAACTTTAATAAGAAAGAGGTAATACTAGGCCTTACAGCGGTGTCTTAAGTGATTATATCAGGTAAGGCGTATAGAGAGAGGTTTAAAAATTAAAAGGTTATATAGCTAGGCACTTATAGAATAGTATTTATAATTAAGATAATTTACCCTAACGGCTCTCTACTACCTACCTTTTTAATTTAGAAGGCGTAATACTACTAGAAAAAATAGTATTAAATTAGTAAGTAAAATAGGGGCCTTTATAGATATACATAAGCTACCTCTCCCAGTAGGGAAATAGATAACCCCTTAGGCCTATATTATATTAAATATTATAATAAATATATAAGATATATTATAGAATATTTTAACGGTAAAATATAGTAATTTCGCCTACTTTTAATAGATAATTATTTAAGTTACCTTCCTTAGTAATTCGTTGAGTATACGCTCGCGCGTAAGATTATCTTAGTAGCTTTACCACCTTATCTAACCTATAAGCTTTAACTACTAGATATAGGTTATTTTAGGCCACTCTTTTGCTACTACTAAAAGTAAGTAGATGGCTTCTATTAATATAGCTACTTAGGCGTTAATAAGGAACTTTTTAAAGCTTTACCTAAAGGTATATATGTAAGTATTTACCTTTAATACGATTTATAGCACTTAGAAAGCTATAGGCCTTCTACCTTATAATTTTACTGCTACCTTAAAGACCCTTACCTATATAGAGGTAAGCCTAATCCTACTTATACTTACCGGGATTTAGAACGGCTCTATTTAATATAGCGACGTTAAGCTCTATAAAGTCATTAGTCTTTAGAGTACGTAAAGTAGTAGGTATATTTAATTCCTCTATATCCTAACCATAATAAGGCTCTCTTATATATTTAGGTGTAACCTATAGCTTATAAATGAGCGGATTAACGGGTCGTTAATCTGGAAAGGGATGTTGTAGGAATGTAGTGGTTGCCTGTGCAATTGGTAGGCGCGCGGGTCTATATCACCACCATAACGTAGTTAAATTAATTCAAGCGATATTGCGATTGAAAGAGTAATATAAAAGCTTCAATTTGGCCTATTTGAAATATATATAAGCTCGTTGTTGATTTTATTATAAATTAATCAAATATCACCTGTATGTGGCTCGCTACGTGGGGTCAGCTACGTTAGTGGTTTAAGCGGGTTTGCTTGTTTGTCTATCAGCAACTTTACTCTCGGGTACCCCACCAACATTGATTGGCTTTTGGTTGGATCTGGGCCATCTTCACTAATCCGCAAATGCATCCTAGCCAAAAACATTTACACCCTCCTTGAGAGTGTGTGATTTGGTAGGACTCTCACTCATAGTGGCATTTCGTCGACAGCGCGCACTTGTCGCAACGGGATGAAACGCGACACAAACGATTGGAAGGCCTCGCGTTTCGTTGGCCTACGCAGTCGATGGCTGTTATCCATTCACGCCACCCAGGGCTCGACGAGGGATGTGCAATGTGCTGACTAAATGCAGGATCCCTTTGACCGTTTCTCAAAACCCACAAGAACAGCATCTGATACGCAGGACTTAGGTTGTTGATACCAATTTTATTTTGAGGAGCTTTGCAAAATCATGTAGAAACTTCGATCTTGGATGCAGAAGAAAGAATTCCCGGACGGTTTTCGTTGCATCGTGTTGAAAATGAGACGACGCCGAGTATCTTCCCTGCATCTCCGGTCACGACATGGTGCCATTGTGGTGTCGCGATCGTGTTGCCTTCACGCGACACGATTGACGATACTTGCACCCTTCTTTTCATGCGGTTGTTCTTCATTTCTCTTCAATTAAGAGACGGCATGGCCGCTGCATGAACACACAATTCCTGGTCTTGAAGCCTTGGGATAAGATTTTTTGTTCGCCTGGAGAGGCGATTGGCTCGCAATGGCATGAGGCAGACGGGCGATTCCGAAACGCGAGGTGCTCGTTTCAACCACCTCGCGCGGGTAGTTATCTCTTTATCGTGTTTCGATTTAAGCTTGTTTTAATGTCGCTCGAAACTTTGCCAAAAAAAGACGCGAAGACACAAAACTGGGAGGATTTGGGAGGGAGTGGAGGCGCCAGCTTGTGGACAAACATCAACACCGCGAATAGTTTTCGACAACCAACGCGTCCATCCAGAAGTCCCACGCGTGGGCTGCAGCTCTTGGCAGACTCTCACCGTCTTTCAGGCTTCTTCCCAGCCACCCGAGCTCAAAAGTTTCGACGAGTCTGCATACGCTAATGCAAAGAAAACAGACCGCTACTGGCCTCTCTGCACTTCCGATAGGCCAGCGCGTTGAAACGTTTCAAGCCTTGAACCAGGCACCGACCCCGCCGGCCAGAAGGTCAAATCATCACGTCGGTATAAAAGTTCAACACGCTCGCGCACCGCGACATAGTGGTGATTCTCTTCAATTAATCGCCCGTTTTCAGCGAAGAGGAAAACAGCGCAGAACTGCACTGCTCCCTTCAACCTGCTTTGACTCATACCTGCGTCTCACGTGTCTGCCATCTCCACTTGCTCGCTCCCGCAGTAAATAGTTCGGTGCCAGTCGCGATGCCTGATGCACCTGAGGTTTCTTCCTTCCCGCTTTTGCGATTGCCATCAGAATACATGTTCACACTGTCCTGTGTATCCCATGAATATTACTACGAATGAATAAAAATAAACCACCGCACCCGTCGTTGAAGCGCTCCGTTTCTGGGGAGAGTCATGGGAGTCAGGCCTCCAGGGCTTCGTCAAAGCTGTTGTTTGGCGAAATCCCGCTGACACCCGTCTCAGCTGACAACAGATGTGAGATTTCCTACACGCAACACAACAATATCGACTGCGCAACGAATGCTGACTGTTCTGGTACAGCAAACCGATCTAACAGTTCGATATGTAACCTTGTTCTGTCCACCAGCTCATCTTTCCTGAGGTTCTGGCTGTCGGAGACTTGTCGCGACACACTTCTCTCCAAAGTGCCCAAGGAAGACCTGCCAAATGTCCGTTTAGTATGCCATGAGTTTGGCACTCAGGCCGCTCCGTACCTTTTTGATGATGTATCAATCACCTTCAAGCCGAGCACCTTCACGAAGCCAGCGCGCATGGCTGCTCTGGAAAGAATTGGCCGTCACGTGAAGACTCTTACTTTCAACATGCCTCATGGCTCAGATACTTTCCTTCCACCTCTGATCGACCCTTTAACTGGCGAGGACCGACCATTCCTTTATGAACCACAAGTCCACACCCCCCCGACTCTCTTAGGCAAGGTCAAGCAACCTAAGTACGGGTCATGGGAAATGACCGACCTATTAATTAAGCAATACCCTCCATTGTTCCATGCCGCTACGAACATTCCGGCATTTATCCGTGCCTTTTCAGCCTTACCATCACTATCACATCTTAAGATCAGCTGCCCTGGACAGGAATCCTCACAACGGTATCGACGAAGCACAGTGGACTATGCGCTCATCTCTCTTCGGATTGCCATCGAGCGCTCACCATTGAGAGAACTAAACACTCTCTCATTCCTTGCTATACATCCGGCAGGCCTTCTTTATCTCCAACCAATGCTTGGCTTTGGATCGTCTCCCAAATCAGTACGAAGGTGGAGGCAAATCCGGAAGCTTGC
Organism: Cenococcum geophilum 1.58; assembly: GCF_001692895.1. Taxonomy (NCBI): domain Eukaryota; kingdom Fungi; phylum Ascomycota; class Dothideomycetes; order Gloniales; family Gloniaceae; genus Cenococcum; species Cenococcum geophilum. Next base: position 637,469 of record NW_027137622.1, on the reverse strand, counting down.
CATTCATATGGACAGTTTCCCCTTCGACCAACCAAGCCGTACCGAGCACCTCCGTATACTCCATGCCTACCTCCGCACCCTATCCCCATCACTTACCCGTCTCTTCTTCCGTTGGAAGGGCGAACGTGGTCCATCGCCTCTCTCATTGGACCGCGAACCTTGCCTTCAGCCATCCAGCCCCTCTGCAGACCCTCAACTCCCGCAAAACTGCAGCCCGCGGCCTCTCAAGTTCCCAGTGTTACGCTACATGGAGCTGGAAAATGCTATCATGGACTCGTCCCAAATCAGCACTTTCATCTCATCGCACCGGCGCACCCTCGCTGAGTTCAATTTTGAGGATGTCACGCTGCGCAGCGGCAACTGGGACGATGCACTCGCGCCTCTCACGCACATGAGCGGGTCAGATGAGTGGAAGCGACGCGCAGAGGAAGTCATGGATGTGCCGTTAATCCTCAGCCCGGTGAACATCGAGCCGTGCATCATTGGCCCGCTGATGGAGGAGCAGGCAGAAGCAAGAGGACGAGGCCAGTTGACGCTGAGCCGATGGCTATCGAAGAGCAGGTCGGGTAAGGCGGCCGCAAAAGCCAAAGAGCAATTATGGGGCGGCAGCGAGCATATGAAAAAGTTCTTGAGGTCGTCTGTTTTTGCTTGGCGCTAATGACGGATCGGGATGTATGATGGACAAGTAGAAGAAGCGGCATTCAGCGTCTTGTTGATTGTTACGGGCGTAGACATGGTTCGGGTCGGGGAATAGGGGATGGGAGCATTGTTCAAGGCCGGAGTTCTTTTTATCATGGTCACGGTGGTTTGCATGAGCCCGCGGCGACTTGGGATTGGCTTGTTTGATGGCGCAAGTGCCGGCTTCCTCTGGCGATGGGAAGCGACGGTTTTTGTTGCGGTCTCTTTTTTCCTTTCTACATTGTTATTCTTTCACGTTTGATGGTTGATGCTTTGCACTTCATGCCTCACGAATATCACGCTTAACGCAGCACTTACAACTGTAAATACATTCCTTTAGTCCCACCGCCTTAATTACGGTCTCGGATGAATTCAATTCTTTGCATAGTAGTGAGCTTCCATCGAGAAAATTCCCTAAAGCAAAAACACTAGAACTGGGCGACTGCATCTGCACTTCCACAGCCTTCACCAGATTCGGGACAAAGCCTCGGCGCTTAGGGGTGGTTGTTCACATGCTGAATCCCGGATTTCTGTAGCTGGCAGCTTCCGATCAGCATCGTCATCACGGGCACGCACCCACACACAAGAAGGCTCATATACTCGCACTCCCCTTCTCCCCCCTACAGCATCCTACCCGAGCTTCTCCGAATCAATCCCCCCACAAACACTACCTCAGCACCTCTCAGTACCCCATCTCCACCCCTCAGCTCCAACACCCGCGGCACCATCACCAGCACAACCCACAATGTCTCTCAAGAACGGTCCGCAACCCCCAATTAGCCTTCCTGACCGCGGCTGCTGACAAGACCACAGACGCCTTCCCCTCCTCCGCGGCCTTCGACGCCATCAGCGCCTCGCTGTCGTCCGACGACGCAGGCCGCAAGGACGCGATCAAGAAAGGCGGCGCCGTCTTCGCCTTCACGCTGAAGAACGCCGCCGGCGACACCGACAGCTGGCACATTGATCTCAAGGAGAAGGGCTGCGTGGGGAAGGGCGACGCGCCGGAGGGCGGCAAGGCCAACGGTGAGTACAGTAGCTGCCCAGCCAGTCTCTTGCACAGGACCGAGAGAAGAGAGGAGTAAGGGAGGGAGGAAGAAAGAGCGCGGGCGGCGGTGGGCTGGAACGATGCGTGCGAGGAGGGCAGGCCGGATATGCCATTGGGAGCATGGCTATCGCGCCGCGCCGCCTGCCGCTGGACTCCGCTGCTCTCGCGCTCTTCTTCTGTTCGTTCCCGCGTTGTCGTCCGCAAGCCTGAAGCTAATCCTTCTGTCCTGAATAGTCACGCTTCTCCTCTCCGACGCCGATTTCGCGAAGCTCACCGCAGGCAAGGCGAACGCGCAGAGGCTGTTCATGAGCGGCAAGCTCAGGATCCGGGGAGATGTCATGAAGGCTACCAAGATGGAGCCCATCCTCAAGAAGGCCCAGATGGGTGCTAAGTTGTAGATAATGTGTATAAACCTGATTCTATCTTCGCCCCCATATTCAGGATCTATTGGTTTCGGGATGGCGTTAGGTGTGACATAAATCTGTGATGTATCAATTGAGATGGTTTAGAGTAGTGTCAGATTGAGGCGTGTTTTGCGACAGAAGCTTGTTTTGAGGTGTATAATGGGACGTCGTCATATAGCATCCCCGGAGTCTTGATATCAATATACCATGGTTGCTATTCAATCTCTACCTCTTAATCTCAAGTCATAGGATGAGGAAAGGAATTAGAAGAGGTGAAAGAAATACCTATTATCAACCCGCGCATTCCATTAAGATAAAGTCGTATTCAGCATGGGTATAGTGTCATATCTATATATCGTCCCCATTCCTCCACAGCATCAAATGCGATATGTAGTCTAGGCCGTTCCGCCGCCACTGCTTGAACTCTCTCCAACAATCTGCTCAGCCTCCGTCTTCCGCCCCAGCATCTTCATGCGGTGCTCTTCCTCCTCCAGACTCTGTTTCTTGACATACTCCATAACAATGTCCTCCTCGGTCCTCTTCTTCTGCTCCTCCTCCTCCCGCCTCCGCTCCTCCAGCTGACTCTCCTCAAGCGCTTTCCGCAACACCTCTTCCTCTTCGGCGCTCCGCTGCGCGCCCACCAACGCTTCGTGCGACTTAGATGCCTCGATGACGCGCTGCATCTCCTCGTTGTCCTCGGTATCGATGCTCGAGCCCTCCCACTCGCTGTCCGTGTTGTGCTGCCTGCGCGTCTCCAGCACGCTCTTGCGCAGCACTTCCTCCAGCACGCGCTGCTCGTCCTCGGTCGCGCCGCCGGCCGACGCTTCGGCTATCGACGCCCGCATCGCGCGGTGCAGCGCCGCTTCTTCGTCCCCGTCGGCGGCGGGAGAGCGCTCGAGCTCTGCGATACTGGCGCGGATGGCACGTTCAATGAGCTCGTCTTCGTCCGGGCCACCTTCTGCAGTATGGGAGACGGAGAGGCGGATAGCCTCTTCGAGCTCTGGATCCCTCTGCGTCTCGAGCTCGTGCGCGACGGCGTGCGGCTGCGGGTACGTTCGGGCGTGGACCAATTCTGAGAGCCCAGGCGGCGGCTGTGGACTGCGTGGATGCTCACCTGAGCTGGAGCGCGTCAGTTCCTCTTGCGACACCACCAGGTCGGAGTAGGAGCTGTTGTCGCTCAGAGCGGGTGGATACATTGGTGTGGTCTTGCGTTTCAGCAAGCCGCCCGATGTCTTTCTCTTGGCCCACATCGCTTGCCGCTTCTCGCGGTGCTCCTTCAGCAGCGTGTGCAACGCTTCGAGTTGCTCTTCGCCTGGGTTCTTCTTGCGCTTGACGTTGACCTTCACGCAGCGCCAGCGTGAAACGATATCGGCACGCTCCGAGGGTGTGCAGTGTTCCAGGTCGTCGTAGCCTTGGGCCATGCGCGCCGCGATGATGTAATTCTGCACGGTAGCGCCTTTCTCCTTCTGCAATTCCTGGTAGATGCCTTTGAAGGTGTATCCTGGGACAGCCCAGACACCCGCCAAGGTCTTGATAGGAACACCAGCGATGCCCTTTCCAACGCCTTTGAGGAAACCTCCCGCGCCCTCTTTCTTAGCGCCTTGGTAAGGGTCTTTGACGAGCCCTGTCATGCCTTCATAGAAGCCAATGCCGAATTCCTGTAATATTTAGTACATCTTAATGTATAGAAAATCGAAAGTCGCACCTTTGCTGCTGTCTTGAGCCCACTCTGCAAATCAGTCACCTTGTCAACTTTGCGCACCTCTTCGCCATAAAGCCTGGGAACATTATGAAAGCCCTTTGCTACATTCATTGAGAAATCCATTGGAGATTTCAGACCAGCACCAACGATCCGGCTGATACCCTTGCCCGTATGTGTTGCTGTTTCAAGAGAGAAGCCGGAGCCAGCTTCTGATTCAGCTCGTCCGTCATGCGATGCAGAGCGGTGGCGACGGTGGTGACAAGACACAGCTCTACCTATAGGACAGAAACGACAAGGCGATCGGCCTCGAGAATGAGGCCGGGTAACTTGAGTCTGCGCCCTCATAGCCTGCGCCATAAAGGAATTTCTCGGGCTCGTGGCACCTGTACCCACCGGAGAATCTGCTACTGGAGAAGGCGGGAGATGACTTCCACTTGCGGTATCAGTGACGGCCGTCATCGGCGTGCTAATGCCAGGCAATGGCGTCTCGCTGTTCGACTGTGAGAACAACGAATTTTCCCTGGACGGCCTCGACCGGCCACTACGAATACTACCATCTCCATTGTTGGAAGATACTTCACTTCCGGTAGTTGGCCTTCTCGAATCTGGGTGGATGTTAAGCCTCTTGAGAGTTTCCGCTGGGAAATCTGCAATGCCCATCATCATAGTAGTCATGGTGCCTATAATTGCAGAAGCGCCTCCAGTAACGGGATCCCAGGGCCCATCGTCAGTCTCATATTCGCGAGGGCGGTGTCTGATCATGTTAACGAAATATTACGCGTGGTGCTAGACATGACTTACAGTTTCAGCTCTCCAAAATTAAGCTCTCCTTCTTGCGCGAGAACTGTAGCAGCCAAGGCACTCAATCGCACTTGTGTACGTTTAACTCTCCAGACAGCTGTACGGCGCGGGACCAGTGAGCACCGCAGTTTATCAACCTGAAGCATCTGATGGAAAGATTGAGCCCCTTTATCACTCCCCTTTTCTTTATTGATCATATCGGAGAGTTCCTGAGCCCTCTCAAGTGATGTAGGCTTTAAAGCTTCCATAATGGCCTCCGCTAAAGCGTCTGATGTCAACTGCTTATATGGAATCGGAGTAGGACCAGCACCGGCTTTCGCGACCATGGCTCCCCAGAATGGTTGATCTCCAAAGAATGGCACCACAACAGTAGGTTTTCCGCAAGCAATTCCAGCTGCGGTAGTACCAGCTCCACCGTGGTGGACAACGCAGGAAACGTGTTTAAAAAGCCAGTCATGAGGTACGTTTCCAAGCATATAGACACCTTCTGGAATGCCTAGTTGGTCGGCTCCGAAACCACCCCAGCCTTTAGATACAAGTGCTCGATGGCCAGTTTTCCTAACCGCGTCAAAAATCAAAGTTGTCATAGCATTTGGGTCGTCCACGACAATGGAACCAAATCCAATATAAACAGGTGCTGGGCCAGCAGCGAGGAAAGCTGCAAGCTCCGGATCAGGGTGGTAATTTGATGCTAGAGAGAGGAAATAAAACCCAGATATCGAAATGTGATGACTCCAATCCTTTGGTTTTGGGATTAATGCAGGCGACCTGGATTTCAATGAGTTTTCGAGGGTGATTGGGAGGTACGACGCAGCAGAACAGGTACTTACCAACAATATGTATATGGTATCTTCAATCGCGCAAGCATTCCAGGAGCCCACATCAAGCTCACCGGTTCAAGGCCGAGACTTTCCTTTCTGAACCTGTTGATGATGTCTCCGAGGCCTTGCCATGTCAACATGTCAACTAGAGCGTAGGACATGAAGTTACTCAAACTCGCATCCGCGTTCGAAGACTGGATATTGGCAAGAGGGTGGGGAAATGATTGTGTGGGTGACCACGGCATCCTATTGAGACGTTAGAGCTGTTAGCAAGACGTTAATCTGGCTGCTAACGTACGTAAACATCATGTGCAACGGTATTCCAAGCTTCTCTGCACAGTGTACATGCGCAAAGCTAGGAGGGTTTGCGATGATTACATCTGCGACGAAGGGTTTGTGTGCTGCTTCCGGTGATTCGGAGTCATCATCGTAACCCATCCATTCCACTACATTGTGCCTCGAGGATTCCACACCAAAGCCGTCTCCAGTTTCAATGCATGATCTCCAACAGCCTTTGACTATTTCCGCAATCCCTCTCCGTCTCTTGCCAACATCACCGCTCCGGAGAGTATCGAACCCAGGCATCAACCCTGGATTTTTAACCATAAAAGCCATGAGCTCAGAAGGATCACCTCCAATACTGAAAAACTCCAAGCCATTCTCCGTGACGAAATCTCTAAATGTCGGATGCGTTGCAAGCCTAACACGATGTCCATATGTCTCCTTCAGAACTTTACCCAGTGCGACAAAGGGTTGAACGTCTCCTCGAGATCCAACCACATGTATTACAACGTTTAGAGGTGGTGGAGGTTCCTGATCGGAATCCCCGCCGGGAGGGGGAGGAATATACGGAGGCGGTGGGGCAGGCTCTAATTGGGCTTGGGCAATTTGACTTTGGAGGGTGGGAACGAAGAGTTGAGATAATCTTCGAGACTTCTGATTGATGCGAATATTGACGCGACCATCGTCTAAGTTCGTCAGCCCATGCATATAAATACAATCATCTTGACCGTACCGGCAACGGAAGCATTGGTGCCAAAACCTTCGGTTTCGTTCGTTATGTGTCCGAGAGTTTCGCTGTAGGCTGGTGGTGGTGCGTCATTCGCCCGCGCGGCTGAGGTGTCAATTTGGCCAGTGTTGTAGCCATAGTGTTCATCTGCGCTAGACCTGAGATTGCCAGATGTAAGCGTATGCGCAGTTGTGGTTGTGGGAGAACCATACACTCGATCGATGCCTGCTCGTGTATCTGAAGGTCGATACGAGCTATCATAACCCGAACCCTCAGGTTTTGTTCTTACAGGTTCCTCATCCTGGTTATTTTCCCTTTCGCCAAGAGGGCCTTCTCCTTCATTATTTACATCCGCAGCTAGAGCAGCCTGCTCAACTAATCCTAGAGGTAGAGGAGCGCCACCGTTCGGCTCATGAGTGTTCGGTGGATCCGGTGTTGAAGGCATTCTTCAAGCATAAATTAAAGCAAGCCTATCATGGATGATTTATGCAAGGAATGAGAGATATTAAAAGGTTACAGATTGTAACAGTCGTAGAGATGTTGTAGCGGGGTCGAATTGAAGTGCCTTTTTAAGAGAAGAAATAAAATGAAAAATGCCCCTCTGTGCATCCGTCATCAGGTTTGACGTTTACATTTTGGCCTTCGACACGCGCAACCCCACGTTTGTCGTAAAGATCGAAGCGTCAGGCTGGCTGGTTTTAGGCATGATACAGCCAATTGCAGATCAAACGCCGCTATGACGGCGCTGACGAGAATCAAGTCTCCTTCTGTCACCCGCTGACCAACGACGCCAGACAGAAACGAGAAAGAAATGGAACCTGCCGCAGGTCAGCCACTGCGCCGAGGCACCTCGCGCCCAACCTCCACTGTTTACATATCAACGTCGCATGAGCACTTAGCGAACCATCCGACTACCTGCATGCCAGTCAAGTGCGTAGCTTCTCACAATTCTGCCTAGGCTACCATCGCAGGCCCCTCCGAGCCTTGATTACTTACGCGTTCAGGAGCTAAGTCAACCGCTAGTGCGTATTCGTATTATGCACCTGTAGACTTCCACGTCTCTCCATTAGCTTATAATAAGCCTTCCACCAGCTTTATTGCCAAATACCAAGCCGAAGATCTCAAATTTTCGAGTTATCCACTTGTCCAATGTTGCTTCAAACTCGTCGGCTTAAGTTTATTCGGTCATCAAAGCATTCCAGGATTTTCCTCTGTTTTATGAGCTTGAAGCTGCTCATATTAGCTATTACCTTACATCTTCTCAAGCTTATTAATGAGATAACAACGATGAAACACTGGAAAAGCTCAAAACTTCTAGCCAGGCAGCCTCAGCTACCCCGAGAACGAGTTTAGAAGACCAAGAATATCAGGAGTAGCTGCTCAGCTTCAACCATTAGTCGCTCTCAACTGAATATAGCATGGGAAAATCCCAGGCTTATTTGCAAGAGAATTATTGCCCTCAAAATCAGCTACTAATTCTTCACTTGTTAGAGTTTAGCTACTGCAGCGCACCATTCTTAGCAGATGCTGAAGAGCACCATTATATCTGTCTTGGTACTATTCTACCGCAATACATCAGCATACAAATTAATGATGATATCTATTACTACTACTATAAGTTGCTGTTCATCACCTTTTTAAAGCCAAGAACTTATTCACTATCTTGTATAGCAGTATACTACGAAAGGATATCTTTAGAGCTTTAAGCGGACAGGGTTTTGTTGCTCTTTGTCTGTGCTTCGGCCAATAGTGTTGCCAGTTCTTTAAAAGATATCAGCCGCGATAGGCATTGCATCGCAGCTTTAACTAATAGTATGCTGATGATTTATATCTCCCAGTCTCTATCTAGGCGACGCTTTACCCAATTCGTCTTAGCAGTCTGCATGGGGTTATGTTGAAATATTTCAGCACTTGAAATGCCTTAATACCGAATTAGGCAAAGCGCGAGACATGTTCGCACATAAGTCACCTGCCGGGCCGTATCAAAGGTCCTGGTAAGACCGGCATCGATATCTTCTTTCGTCGAATGCGGTGCCGGTGGCCGGAAAGCATTCCGTTCATGGATGGTCAAGACCGGAAGGCAGTTGGGCTGCTTGGTTTACTATAGGGTTAGCGGGGCTAGTCTGCGATCATTGGGACAAGCTTGGTGGAATTGGCCTTGACGACAGAAAGAGGTGTGCTTTCGTTACAGTACTGGAACGTGTGGTAGGAGCGGAGTTGCAGAACAAAATAGATATGGTGTTATCGGAAGCCTCCAAAGCCTCTTTACGGGATCCGATCTTTTAAAATATAGACGTGCTGTTTGAAATAATGGCTGGATTAAGTAGATGTCACTGAATGTGATGGTTGAGAGACATCCATCTAGCCGGAAAAGCTTCACATAACCCCGAAAGGAAAAATATAATTTTTAGCCAATGCTCCACAAAGAGAGTTCATTCCAGGCATAAGTGCTTATCAATCCTTGGTGGGATTATGGGTTCTCGGTCACCGGAAGACGCGATTTTGGAGAAAACGTCATTGCCGATGCTTGGACCTTTGTCGAGCTTCTCACAAGAGCCCTTACCTCTCCTACCTCAACTCCAACACCCACCCACAATTGCCATTGAGTACTCTCCACACCCCCTCAGACCTCTCTAATCAATCTTCTTTGACATCGCCATGTTCGCACGACAAGCCTTCCGCCCGGCAGCAGCTTTGCGGCATGTAAGCAAACCCTCACCACATCAATAGCTCCAATACCACTTCGCTTGCTTTTTAGTCTAACAAGACTGATACCATCTCACAGAACGTCCGCCGCTATGCAACTGAGGCACCAAAAGGCGGTTCTAACGCCGCAATTTACGCTGCATTGGGTGGCGTCGCACTTGGTGGAGCCTACTACTATATGAACAGCGGGGCCGTAACACCACACCCACTAAAAGAGGAAGGAAAGACTCCAAAGAGCACAAGCGAGCTGGCAAAGGTAGCTTTCATAGGAGGAGAGCAAGGATTTCTTTCATTGCCTTTGGAATCCGTTGAGACCATAAACCACAACACTAAGAAATTCCGGTTCAGTCTTCCCGAGGCAGACATGGAGTCTGGTCTTAGGGTCGCCTGTAAGCTGGCTGTTAGGAGGCCTGATTTAATGTGAGCTGATCAAGATTATAGCTGCTGTTATAACAAAGTACAAGGGTCCCGAGATGGAAAAGCCAGTTATCCGTCCTTACACGCCTGTGAGTGACACCGGTAAGTCTGTTAAGGCCGTGACTTGCACTCTTAGACACCTCTCACATATCAAACAGATGCGAAAGGTCATATTGACCTCATAATTAAACGCTACCCCAACGGCCCCATGTCCGAGCATCTTCACAATATGGCAGTCGGCCAGCGTCTGGACATAAAAGGCCCGATCCCCAAGTATCCCTGGGCACCCAACAAGCACGAACATGTCGCCATGATTGCTGGTGGCACCGGCATTACGCCTATGTACCAAGTAGTCAAAGCTATTTTCAAAAACCCCGAGGACAAGACCAAAGTAACGCTTGTATTCGGCAACATCTCCGAAGACGATATTCTGCTCAAGCACGATCTTCACGAGCTTGAGAATACCTATCCCCAACGATTCCGCGCATTCTATGTCCTAGATAACCCACCGGAGAACTGGCAGGGCGGCAAGGGCCATGTCACCAAAGAGCTACTAAAAACGGTTCTGCCGGAGCCAAAAGAGGGCGAAAAAATCAAGATTTTCGTGTGCGGCCCGCCGGGCATGTACAAGGCTATTAGCGGGGGCAAGAAGAGCCCAGCAGATCAGGGAGAGTTGGAGGGTATGCTAAAGGAGCTGGGATATAGCAAAGACCAAGTATACAAGTTTTAGATAAATCGCGCAAAATCTAGACAGCCTTGATTATGCATTGAATTCTGATCGGCTTTATACACTGCCTCTAGACTAGCTTCTGTACTCGGAAAAGAAAGGAACTGTACAACAGATCATGATTAAATCGCTTTTTCGCCGATATCTTTAATCTCTCCTTTGGGAAGACCTGTGATCTACCGTAAAGGAGAACTTTTCCAACCAAGCAGTAAGGAGGCCCCTGATCTCAGTTATAATGATATTCTGGACAAGGGCGAAATATTTCCAATTATTTATTAAAATTCCAGAGCTTCAGATATGCGTATGAAAGGCGTTAGGTCGATATCTAGATGCCGAAGTTGAAATGCACTGTATATACAGAGCCACCTCCCCATACCTCTCGAGGAATTAACAATAGATAGGATAAACCCATCTTCCGAGGCACAGCTCCCCATATCCTTAACATCATGAGCCCTTCTATACAACCTGCAAGACGATGACTCCAGGCACTTCCTCATCCGTGTTGAGCATTGGACCTGGGCCCAGACTCAAGGACTGACTGCATGGAGCGGTTTCTGCTGGACCCAAGAGATCCCTTTTCAGTATACCGATCTGTCGGTATCCAGAAATTTGCAAGATGTGTCGCTAAAGAGCGAGCGCCTAGCTTCCTCATAATCTCTAGCACTTCAACATCTGACAGCAATGATTTGCTACTCCAGAACTCTGCTCTCACCATTCCCAACCTCTTCAAACCTCACATTGTCCCACTCATCCGCTGAGTTCTTGAGCCGTCCATTCGCCATCCTCACATCTCCATTAACACGCTTAATCCACCTCCGCTCCTCCTCCACCGCCTCTTTAACCGTGTATATTTTCCTCCTCAAGAACCAATTCACAAGCCCGCCTCCCTTCTTGACCTCATCATGGGTCCCAACCCAGTACTTCGCCTTCAATATCCGCTGAGCTTCGAGCCTGTTATGTACGCCGAGATTGAGCTGCTGTGCCGGGCCAATAGAGACGGCATGCAGACCATGTAAGAATGCCAGCGTATGTATCGGTGGGTCTGCAGCAGAGACCGGCGAAAGTGCGGCAGCAGGTATGCCGTGGGGCGTATAGATGACCGCTTCCGCAGCATCTGAGACGGACGATGCAGAGCTAGATGTAGAGGGCGTGGTATTAAACGCGATCAGAAGCGCAGAATGAGAGCACAGGGAATCCTTCTCCGCTGCAAGTTGCGAGATGCTGAGCCACTCGGGCAGCGGGGGCATTGCGCTGTCCTGCCAGTCAGGCGCCGCACCAGTGAAAGGAATGATAGTGTTGACGGAGCGGAAGTGGTTCCAGGAGTGGATGAGGGCCGCGGCTTTCTTCATCTCCAAATCAGCTTCCAAACACCTCTAGCGGCAATATATGATAGATGAGCAGGCCTTACCTCCGTCGCGAAAACCGGGACATCTCGCTCAACCTCCAGCAGCGTCTCCTTGTGGCAGTGATCCGTGAACTCGTGGCTTATTGCAATCGCGTCTACAAAAGTTCCCACGTTTGCTCCTATCTCTCCATTCTTCAGCCGGCCTTTCCCCAGCCTTAGTCCGCCAGCTAGAATCTCAATCTCCCGCGCTAGCTCCTCGATTTGGGCAACTGACCCTACCTTACTCCCAGTAGTATGCCACTGCTGGGAAAACCAATGAGCCACGTCTGACCGGCCGCCAGAGAGCCACGGATCGATCAGGATATTGTAGTAGATGCGAGTGCCATGCCTAATGGCAGCAGCGGGCCGGGGGACCTGGAGAAGCCAGCTAGTGTCGGCGTTAAGGTGGTGGAGGATAGGTCGGCGGGTGGCAAGGCCCCGCACGATAGAATCTCTGATATCTTGGACAAGCTGCGTAGAGGGCGCGTCCATGGCGGGCTATATAAGAGGCATGTTGTTGTTGGCGAAGGAGGATTGAAGACTACTAGCTGCAGCCTGATAACGATTGGATGCCGGGGAGCCCTGGCACCCTTGTGACGCTGCTTGCGGCGCTTTGGCCCTGCAACACCACGAACCCAACCACTGCTCCTACGCACATATACCATCTTCAACTCAACCTCCTACCTCAATTCCTGCTATTCTCTTCTAAATACAGGCATTTCTGGCCTACATATTCTCTCTACCTCTCCATCATCCCATTATATGACTGTGAGCTGCCCCTGCTCTCTCCCACGCTTCAAAACCTACTATATCCACTGGGACGATTTCACCCAACGGCTTTCCTTCCCAGGAGACCCTCCATGCCCGCACATTCTCTAGTCGCAAGCATCGCCGACTAGCAACCGCCGTCGCTATTCCATTCGTCCATTCGGCGGTCGCTCCTCGATCCCGCACCATCTAAAGTACCCTTCCCTCTACTACAGACACCCTCATCATGACTAGAGAGACATACGAACCGCCTCTAGGCCCACCCCCCAACTGGCGCCAGAGGCAGCAGCAGTCAGAAAAATATGAGCCTCCTCCGGGGCCTCCGCCAGACCACTCAGCGCACGTAACATTTACATCGGAGGGCGGGCATAACAGTAACTATGCCCCTCCGCCTGGCCCGCCCCCGAACCGCCGTAATCCCAATGACACATCCTATACTCCTCCACCTGAGCCACCGCCACGTCACTCTAAGCTTAGTGATGCTGAATACGCTCCTCCGTCGGGCCCTCCCCCTTCGCACGCTTTCTCCAGCACCACCAATACTTTCATTCCACCACAGGGTCCGCCTCCGTCTAGCAAGATGCCACAGCAGCCCGCACCGCAACATGCGCCACTACCATACCACGACTGGACCATCATACCCGATAACTCGCTCCTCCCGCCGCCGCCGTCTATCGGGTACGACAGCTCCCCCACCGCCAACGCCACCCTCGCCGACGGCGACCGCGCCTACGCCTGGACGCAAGCGCACCCGCTGAGGCAGCCCCAGAACCTTACGCCGGCCCAGTACGCCGCGATCCAAACCGGGCAACTCTCCTTCCTAAAACCACCCACCTACATCGGCGACATCCTGCCGCAACGGCGGCCCGGCCGCTGGAAATGCCGCACGCACGTCTCCTGCGCCGACTCCTCGCTGCTAACCTCGCTCCCGCTCTACTCCGTGTTCTGGGACTCGCCGCTGCGCACCCACCGCCCCAAGACGCTCTACTTCGAGCTGCACGTCCTCGGCATCGGCCGCGGCGGCTCCTCGCTCGCCGAAGCCGACGCCGGCATCGCGGTCGGCTTCGTCGCGCCCCCTTACCCGACGTTCCGCCTGCCCGGGTGGCAGCGCGGCAGCCTGGGTGTGCACGGTGACGACGGGCGGAAGTACGTTAACGACACGTACGGCGGCTCCGACTTCACGACCGCGTTCAAGCCCGGCGATACTGTCGGCATCGGCATGACCTTCGCGCCGCCGCGGAACCCGCCGCTGTATGCTGCGCAGCAAGGCGCCAAGCTACTAGATATCGCTGTCTTTTTCACGCGGAATGGAAAGCGGGAGGGCGGCTGGGATGGGAATGAGGATTTGGATGCGAGGAGTGAGGGTGGGACAGTGGGGTTAAGGGGAGAGTGCGATTTGTTTGCTGCGGTGGGTGTGTTTGGGGGAGTCGATTTCGAAGTGTTTTTCTCGCCCGAGGATTGGAGGTTTAATCCTTATTGACGTAGGCGAGGAGATCTTGGGTAAGTTGGTTAGTTTGGATCTCCTGCAAGGTCTAGTGAACACGGACGTGGTTGAGACGTGTTTGCTGATCTGCTGATCGAATTGCTCGGTGATCTTGAGGCGATTGGTGTTACCAGCCTTAGGCGTGCCTGATACCCCTTTGCTGTCTCCTCGGAGTCCTATGAACTACTATTATATCTTCGCAGCTCTACTATGAGGCTTTGGGTTAGCTTCGGCAGCTGAAACGAAACTTTATCATAAACCTGATAGTTTCATTATAATCTTAGTGTGCGGAAGGGCCCATTCTGCATCCTAGGAACCCATTTTCTAGCTCTCATAAGAGTCAGATAAAATGGCTTCACGCTCTTTCACCAACATCTCGATTAACCCTACTCTCAAGAAGTTCAGCCTTTTATATCCCTAAATTGCTGACATATCCTTGACAGTTATGCCTTGGTTAGTCGCGATGGTGCCCACAGCTGCCTGGAAGACAACTGAGGGCCCCTAGATAGAGGAGCCATATATCCACAGTATGCTCTTCGTGTATCTATCCCTTGACACGGCAAAATTGGGCCTTACGGTATCGATAAGAGCCCACCAATCAAATCACCTAAATCGTGCAGCCGTTCTCAGAAATACGAGGCTTTTGATTTCATAGCTAATGTATCTAAACTCTTCTAGTAGTCCTCAATGCACGATTCTATAGTAATACCCATATGAATCAGCACTGCAAAGTACGCCCAGAGTTCTTGCTTGCATGTTGGCTACCATGCACGTAGGTGTTCCTTTTCCTTATCTGGCGGGTACAACTCCTCGTGCTTATTTATCCACTCTACAAGCTTATTTATAATCTTATCTGCAAAGAACAGACTAAATAACTTAAAAGGATTGCGTGTATTAACGTTGGAGGGTAGGTTTGGTGAGCCATGGTCGTTTCAATCGTCAATATAGAGAGGTTCGAATTTGGGCAACGGCCAGGGCTTAGGGCGGGGTTTTTTTATAATTCGATTTGGAGGAACGTTATATTGAGTCTTCTGAACAAGGTCCGCATCAATTCTAGTACGATTAGAAGGCATAGTGGTGGTATAATTCATGATTAAATTCTATATAGAAATACGCGTTGTTTTGATTCTGGTGTTCGCGCACAGACCACTTCCTCTAAGGACCCTGCCGTTTCAAGGGATATCCTGTGGTGTTCACCAGTTGCGATTTGAAACCCTAAAGTTCATGGTCCCAAAGCACTGATCAAGCAGTGCGTGCGTGCGTAAGTGTTTATATGAGAGACTACTTGAGCCGAAATCTACTATTTTGTAGACTTTTTATCCCTATCGCCTACAATTACAAAAAGCCTCCTCTGAACCGCAATGGTGGCCTAATCTTTTTATGTGTTGCCTCAATACCGCCCCTTTTTCAAAATTCGACTAATTCCTTGATAATTCTGCTTACTCGCAATCAGTGCAATGTAATTCTCTCCGCCTTGCACGTGGATTTCGATTGCCTTGCCGGGCAGTAGTTCGACGACCTTGTCTTCCGTCAGATAATTTCGCAATAGATCAGAGTTCTCATCCTTGATCGTCCTGTGCGACAGCATACAAGAGTATAGGTCAGGCAAGAATTAATCTGTCGATAGTCGTACCCGGTCAACTCGTCTTCGTAACGTTAAATTAGTCTTGTATTTACAACTCCACTGCAGTACTGGTCATCCTCTCTCAACTGATTGGTTTGTGAGCGTTCATTCTCCTGGCCTGGCCCCTCACTAGACAGGCGATGCACTTCTTCATTCTACATAAGTGTCCATCCTCCTTGAGTCGATCCTTTACTACAAGGCGCTTCCGGTTTCACTTCATGGGGGCTCTCGGTCTCGCTTTTCGATCTTGTCAATCATTGTTTCAATCTCAAGAACCATACAAAAAACAAACCCTCGGCATGCTCGACATCCGTCCACACTTACGTCTTCATTCCGAGGTGGCGTCTCCCGAGATAAATCGTTGTCGTCACAAGTTGTCTCTGGTTTTATTGTAAGGTCGTCCCCATATTTCCAATCGTCTACTCTAAACAAACCAAGCTGCCGAAACTGTCCTTGTTGCAAGTAAGGGTAACAGCACTAAACCCTCTAAGTGCGGCTTCATGTCTTCCTCGTTCTGAAAGATTTCGAACGGCATGATATACGCATTCACAACCTTTACCATTTCTGCTATCGCCCTGCCGTCCCATTGAACCGCTGCTCTAATTTTCATTGGGCATTGACTTTTTACCGTAACCTCTACCCAAGAATCAACAAACGAAATTTCGTACCCTCCTATCACAGAGCCCTTGATTATCTTCACCCTTACCATCAGCCCCTTGAGTTCGAACGTAGCTATCAATAACAGCGCAGTACGGATTTGACGGCTCTGAGCGCTATACGTTTGTTTCAAGAACTTGGGCTAAGGCATCGCTAAACAGGTAACGGGAAGTTATTACTATTTTGCTGTCTATAGAAGCCCATGACCAAGACGGTGCTGTGTAGGATTTTTGCCGCAGAGAGGTGTCATAGCCACAACGCCAGAGGAAGCCTCGACGGAGTCGATACGACCACATACCAGCAAGGTAGTCCACACCATTCCAGCTTCTGCCCAAATCGGATGCTAAACCTGACAACGCAACTAGCTTATCGGAGAACTTAGTCAGCTTAGTCAATCTCTATGCAAAGTATCCTTCGATCACCACCCACCACACTTCCCAAAGAGCAACATCCGTGGTGCTAACAATAATTCCTAGAAGACCCATGCCCTACTCAAGAAGACTAGTCCGGAATCGAGCTCTGCTCCGGAGGTATATCTCGCGTACCCGATAGCGGAACACTTACCAATTTTTACAATGCAGGGTGCGATCGACAAAGGAGACCGTGGATAGAATAGTGTTGACCAAAATCGGATTTGCTTACCACCCTGTTGCCCACCACCCTATTACTTAGCTGCTAGGATCTGGACAGTAACACTGTCCGAATTTTCTGCCAAGTTTCATTCTGCCAGTGCAAAATTGGTGGCTTAGAGCTTATTTTTTTAGAGTCGTAACTTAGCACGGCCACCCCCAGAGGCACCTCTGTGCCTCTACGCCTCCCCCTGCGCCTCTACGCCTTTATACCTCCGCGTCTTTACGTCCCTGTGTCTGCGTCTATGTCTCTACGCCTCTCTACCTAACCCCCCATAAGACGTGCAAAGAGACGCATAAGGAGACGCGCAAGGAGACACGGGCAGAGACACGGCAGAGAAGCGAGTAGACATATCCAAGTCATTAAACAGTATAGTACACGCTAGGATACATACATCAACGACGATGATTCTCAATGCTGGTTCGCGGCTCCAGCATAAACTCACTGTCCCGCAGTGGTATACGTGTAAATATTCCCAAAACACAACCCCGGCGCCCCAATCCCATTCCCATCCTTCGTCTGCCGTCCTGTGGGTTTCAAGAGCCCAATATCTGGCCTCCCAGCCGTACACACATTATCCTTATTATCTCCTTCATACCCCCAAACTACCGCACACGAGTCTCGATTATTCGCGTACGCACCATACGGGAGTGGAAAGTAGCCCCAGACATTGCATACGCCATTTGCACCGACGTTAGGGAGAGCGAAGCATTTCTCGCAGCAGGCTTGCGCCGAGTTGAGTCCGAAGTACCAGAGCACTTGCGGTGGGGACACACTGTACCCGCTCTCCGTACCCATCCAAAAGAGGGAGCTTGTAAAGGCGGAGGTTGCGGTACAGGTGTTTGAAAAGGAGAGTGGCGCCGAGCTTGAAAGGGTCAGAGTGAGGATCGTTTGTATGGTGGTGATGAGGACGGTCGGGCTTGGATTGGGGTTGTAGTGAGGCGGTTGTGCTAGAAATTGGCTGGATCGACGCCCCGACCGGGTTTTGTGGAGGACTTTGTGTCTTGTGCTGGCCTGCGAAGCGGGCAGCCAGTCCGCCGCCAATGCCTGCAAGGACCACAGCTATGACAACTACCACTAATGTCCAGAAAGCCTTCTTAGGTATGCCACAGATTGTTTTGGATGGCTTTTCCTGAACATACGGCAGTGGGGCACTTAGTTGAGCTGGGACTGGAGCGTTCGGAAGTTGGGCCCGGTTTGGTTGTTGCACTTCGAGGCCAGCATTGTCGTAGCGGGGCTAAGAAGTAAATCAGCTGAGGTTGTCTAACTTGCAGCGAGGTCGAAAACTATTACCTGAGGGTACTCTGCCCAGTCGTAATTACTCATCCTCGGGTTCACAGAATGGGATTCCAAATGGCGGCGCAAGAAGTCGGAGTAGCATGTTTAAAAGGCTAAAGGACGAAAAGAAAGTGGAGGAGCTAAGCAGAAGATGCTGCTTTTCAATTTATCAACAACGCCGGAAAGAGCTAGCTGACATTTGCAGAGAAACGTGCCGTTGAAGTCTCGGTAAAAGCATTGAAGTCATTGGAAAGGCTGAAATGCGGCGCACCAGGCGTATCGAAACGTTTATTTTCGATTCTATTCTATTCCAACTATCTTCGGGATATTCATGAACGCACTCGCCGTTATTGACACCACGGCTCCGTCGCATCTGAATACTTATCTGCTCAAATCCGTTCCCTCTGGCTTTTTAGGGAAACGGGCATGGGCGCCAAAAGGCGGACAAACAAACCGCGCCAAGCCTCTTGTCTTGTGGGTACATCTAGCGCATTAAGTTTAGGGGGTTGGGACCGTCGTGTTCTGCAGCAGCTGGGTCTCTCTACTCATGAAGGACGGTCCGTGAGAAACTAGGCTGTGGAGGTACTTTAAATCGTAGCCATGTTCCTCTCCTTCCAATGGTAATGCGGGATCAAGGTCTGCGGAGCTACTAACTGCTAACTCGCTGGGCGACCATTAGTGTTGACGCTCAATTGGCCCAAGAAGACCGATCAATTAGCAGAGCCAAAATTAAACATTATGTACTTTCTGACATCACCTGGCATAAGATTATTTTACTCATACTACCACTCAATGGCTCTGCAACATGGGAGAGTTCCACATAACCATTCTATTAGTTACATAAGTTATGATTATTATGTAATCGTAATCATAATCAGCCCTTGTAATTATAATAATCCATATAATTACCCACGATAAGAACGCCTAGGAATAGAATTAATTAGATCAGGTAGGGCGATTTTATAATAATTAAAATCTATAGGCTAATTACGGTTACGTCGGTTATGTGTATCCTTAAGTTGCGTAGCAGTGAATTCTCAAACTCGCTGTACTGGGAAATTGGAATCTCTGTCGTTATTGAATGGAGCTTACACATTAAGACAGTTTTCGATATTGAGGGTCTCTTAGCTTGTATAGTTCTTCATAATCTCCAAACATTTCGACCTTAGATTAAAATATGTGTACTTGGAGCACTACGCGAGGTTGTGCATGAATCTTTTGGCGTTCCGTGACATTAGCTTACAACCCCTCAAGTTCACGGCTGCCTGAAGGCTTTTTAGCTGCTGAGGACTGCAGCCACAGTAGTTGAGATTTTACTTCACTCGTAAAGTGGAGTACTACTAAATGATCACCAGACCTTCAAGATATTCCTTGTCGAAGAGTGTTAATTAATAACACTTTTAAGTATATAGAAGCAAGGTATTGACTTTAAAATGAACTCCCTTCTCAATACACCGGAACCGAGCTTCTTGATTCTACCACATATCTGGGTAAATCCCCTTGCAATACACCCTCTACTGGTTCCACATATCTGAGAACGAGCAACGCCTTCGATTCTCTAGATCTATTCCACCACGTACAAGTACATGGTTGGCCATGAGCCAGCCGTTGGAGCTTTGCGATAACCATCGGTAAGCAGAAACTAAACTGGCCACGAACCCTGGAACAAATGAGATCGAAGTATAGCGCTGAATGAGTGGCCCTGGCATGATCTGATCTTGAAAAGCAGAAAGCCACCCGGAACATGAATATAGCAGAGAAACAGCCGAAAAAAATCACAACCGTTTTGGGGGGACTAAGGATAATACAGTAATGAATAGTGCAATCGTCCTGCCGCTGATGATGGGCCTAATAGCCACGAAAATTTTGAGTGCTTTGAAGCCCTTGGAAATGATTACGTCGTACATTGCCGATTTACCGTTGCCTGTCGCCTCCCGGAGGTTCGAAAACTTCAAAGGATATTATTAAATCCAGCGAGGAATATTCGCATTTCCCGTTTTGCCCTTCCCCCCCCCCCCACCCCCTACCCGTTCTGTCCCGTGATATGCCCTGACCTGGTGCTGTGACGTATCCTTCGTAATAACGCTCAAGAGCTGCGAGCTCCCACCTCTTAATTAGCGTAACACCTACCATTTCCCAAGCGCCAATAAACTGCACCACCATTACTCGTTTTGCTTGGAACTGTCGCCACCAAAGTTTTCGCTAAAAGACTATAGGCCGTAGATAAAGTCCGAGATGGTAAAACAGGGGAGCCTCCCAGAGTACCTGATGGTGACTTTGGCAACAGCAAAGGATGAGACAACGAATATCAAAATCGTAAATCTCATATGAGAGGATGCAAGATTTCAGAATTCTAGCCAAGAAACTCAAGAAAAGCACCGAACCATGGCGTTTACATGTGTGACTATTAAAAGTTGCGATCAAGACTGGAGGCTAACGAATGATGGGTGGGTGCCGATCGCTGATCGAACGAGTCACGGCGTAAAGCGTCAACACTTGATGCGTGTTGTGGCTGCGGTTGGCACAGTGGAACGTATCTCTGTCCACTAACCAGTGTACCTTCCGTGGACGAGATTTCTCCAAGGGAATTCCTCTTTGACGAGCTATCGGTGCTAAAGCTATATAGGTTGGAGGATGAACCGTGACGAGATAGAAGCCCTTCGCTCGACGACACGTGAGGAAGGCCGTGATGCCGGAAGTTTGAGTAGCCATTGCTTATTATGGATGATGGTATTGACTCAGAGGCTGTGCTGTATGTAAGAGAAGGCGCAGTGCTAGTAGGAGATGGCTCAGGGCTACTCGTCGCTGTGACTGGAATGTAACCCAGGACACCTTCAGGCATAGTCGTAGAACCGTAGCTTTTCGACGGTGTTGATGCCGCAATCTCACCCGATGAGGAACTAGTTATAGAACTTGGACGACCTTCCGTCGCAGATCCTTCATTACTCCATGCCATGGCGGCCTTGGTGTAAGTGCCGTTCGAGTTTATGTTGGTAGAATTTGTGCCTTGTGAAGACGGCAAGGAACGCATATGCAACTGGTCGACGGCGGTGGTTGTAGATTGTGAGCGTGTCGACTGTGGGATTGGAAGTTGCCTGTCATTTAAAGCTACAGGAAGTGTCGAGTGCAACGAAGTCATGCTTAGTGGCGAGAAGCCTTCAGTGGTGACCGCTGTTCGAATGACTGGGGTAGTCAAATACGATAAGCCGCTGCCTGCGTACGAACTTGGTGTGTCCTGATCGATGAATAAGCTATTACCATTCATTATAGCTTTTTGACTAAAGCCATTCCAACGAAGACTGTCTTGTGCTCCGTAAATGCTACCCATCGAATCCTGACTTGAAACACAAGTCGATTGAAGTCCATAAGATTCAACTGGAGAGTCGTCGGTATATGGTACGGAAGTCCAAGTCTCTGGATATATCGATTTGGTTGAGATCGTTGAGTACTGGCTGGTCGGAAATGTCCTTGGATAGATCGGAGAGCTGGCCGAGTATATTGGTACCATCGAATTCTGGCTAACATGAGGTCCACGGATCGGACTACTCATATGACCACCGACTGGTC
Organism: Cenococcum geophilum 1.58; assembly: GCF_001692895.1. Taxonomy (NCBI): domain Eukaryota; kingdom Fungi; phylum Ascomycota; class Dothideomycetes; order Gloniales; family Gloniaceae; genus Cenococcum; species Cenococcum geophilum. The sequence continues at coordinate 615,768 of NW_027137622.1, read as the reverse complement.
CTGCCATATTGTTGATGATGCTGAGTGGATCCCCAGAGCCAACCTATAACGTAAATTAGATCTCTAAAGTGGGAAATTATATTAGTGCTCTTACCCTATGAAACTGGCACTGGCTAATGTCGGCACCAGCAGTCCTGCAGTTCTGGCAACCTAAACCATTTCCTGCATCCCCACTACATCGTATTTTCCTTTTCCTACATCGGGCGCACTAAATTACAGATTAGGCATAATAATGGCAGAGAGAGGAGAAACGACCACGGAAGAGGAAGATACGCAGTTTTTTGAGGTGACTTGTCATAAGGCTCTTACACAGAGTTATTGAAATATGTAGGACCTACAGCTACAGCGATGCGCCGCCTGGGTTGTCCACCACCCGGCTCGGCTTCCAAGTCTCTCCCAGATGTACTTTGGCTTCGTGGTGCAACTGGACATCCTCGTAAATCTGCTCGAGTTGCGTGAGATATGGTTAATGGGGCATTGCGATCTCCTCCGGCTATTGAGTAATGTGGAATGGAGCCAAAATGAGGGAAGCGTCTAAAACGTCCGTAGTCGTTCATGATCTATGATTAGTCTTAGACAATCATTATTGAAGTTGATAAGGACAAGGACGGACGCAATACCAATTGCAGGTACAGTCCAACAGAAGCACAGAAAGTTTGTTTGTAACAGAGCGCAAAAAGACTTCCGATTCGATGTTTTGGCGGAGCTCGACTCAAGGATGACGTCTCTGCCGATTTTTGGCTGGTGTATTTCTTCCCCGGTGGAGAGCAAAGCAAGCCGGGAAGCTCGCAAATGTTGGGTAGAAGGCTGAAAAACCATCGATCTGGGGTTGCAAGGTTTATAGCCAGGGAAGACGAATGACTTTGCATGCACGATAGAGGTTCTGATTGCTGCCTTTGTACCGAGATTTGACGTGGTTGAAGGAATGAGTCCTCACCCTTATGGAGTTGCTTGTACCAAAAGATTCGTCTGGTGTGGCGTTGAGCATCCCATTGAATATGTCAAGTAGTTTGCATAATAGCTTCGTACAACATCTGCTCAGGCGCGGGTAGTTGCATCTGCCTGCGGTGCACACTTCATTTTAGGGGCGGCACGAGCTCAGAACAGGTCTAACGGTCTTCATACGTGCATATGGAGGGCAGTGTGTAACAACGCACAGAAGGGTTCAGGTGCTCCCCTAGATATCCAAGCCGGGCTTGGTATTGCGGAAGAGTCCGACGCGAGATAATCTGCAGCTCGTGAGGCTGAGTCAAAGAACTCCACAAGACTGATCAGCCCGGCCTCCAGCTTCGCCGTGACCGAAAACGTCTGGAACTTGAAACAGGAAGGAGATGAAACAAACAGGCCTGGAGGAAGATGGTACGTAAGGCAATCGCTAGCCAAAAATTCACCTCCCACTTTCCCTAGACTGCGATCAATCATCCGCGTTTGTTTAAGGAGTAGTGCCACCATGAACCTTGGAATGAACAAGGGGAGAGGCAGTAGTTGCACGTGCTGATGCTCGGATATACCTTCTACAGAATGATCAAGGCTGTTTTGGTTCGTTTATGATGCAATGTAGCAAACGTAGCAATGGTAAAGGAAGACCAGCCATCCGCGATCTAGGAAGTCCTGTCAGTACGCTCAGGTAGAATTTTGTTGTTAAAGACAGTCGATCGGCTGCCAAGCTGTCAAGAATTTTATATGTTATGTAGGAGGTTCCCTGTCTGAATAGAACGGGGTGGTACGTCGTTAAGAGGTGACAAATTGACGGAGCCACGGAATTAAACATTTTGCTTTGCGTGAGGGGAAAGGGAAGACCTGGATATTCCCCACTTACCTACCAGCCATGTAAAGCGGGCTGCATGCTGACAACGTTATTTCCATCCTGCAACATCGCTACCGGCAGATTAAGGATGGTGGGGTCGCGAACCACTGGAAGTTAGGCAGGAGGCACTGGAGTGGCCATGTTTGAATTTAGGCTGAGGTATAGAGTGAATACCGCGGCTGATGCCCTATAATGATAGCCCTGCATCGCGCATCTGACGTGTACATGATGGCAGTCGATTAGAACAATAACTCCTGGTTTTGAAAATTTGGAATGCCTGGAGAACGTGAGTCCAACGTTCTGGGTGACTGCATTGAAGACAAGGCAGTACACGGGAGCTACACCCCCTTCGGAAGAGCGTAACTTGGGGCAACCTGTAAGACACGGAAGCTATACCATTGAACTTCTCACACGGTTCCGCAGGCCGATAACCTACGAAGTGACTAAGGCCACTGTCTCATGAGGAACATGAAGGCGCTGAAGTGGGGTCATGGCGGACGCAAACAAAGCACCTCGGATTCATCAAACTCGTTCAGGGGCCACTCTCTGGAACTTCATGCGATGTCTAGCCAGATGTGGCCAGTATTGAGGATTCGTGCTACGCCATGTCCTCAATAAGAGACCTCAGTAACAGTCACTTGACAGTATGGTAGGCGATCTATAGTCTCATTCGTTAGTTCGCGATGGCCGGAGAAATCCCCTGCCCCATTAATAAGCAGATGTGGCAGGTTATGGACGATCAAAGGTTGAGGTTCCCCGCAAATTTTAGGGCCCCAGTGCTCAAGTCGGAAGAACACAGCTTCAGTCCCTTATTGAAGTCTATGCGTACTTGATTTAAGCCAGTCCAACTAGGCCTTTGCAAATACTGCCGAGTGTACATATGCTTCGAGCTCCTTTTAGTACAAACGTTATGGCTGTAGGAGAACTGGGCAGCAAGAGGCGTCCAGAGAACGGGTCTTAGAGATATTGTTATATCGCATGGAGTGGGACAAGCCAGACAGTTCTCCGGATACGCAATCGACAAGGGAATTGTGAAACAAGAACATGCATGGACAGTTTCGGAATTAGGTGGAGTCAACGGCTGAGCGGAAAGCGATATGATAAATGACGAAGAGGTGGAAGTCTCCAGCGTCTGTCTATGGGGCTTATAGACACCTTTTATAACATTTAGAGCGTAGGAGTCTATAAGACGAGTGCCTGAAGAAAGAATCGAATAGTCCAGATAAAGAAAGCCAATCCAGTGGAAGTGTTATCTTGGCGTAGCATCTCCGGGTGGAGAAGTCGTCAGCACTCGGGAGCACGCAGACGACCCAGACTCTTTCCCACAGCCGTTGAGTAACGGGAGGCTCAATGCGGGTGCGGAAGCTGGTATTCTCAACGGCCGCCTTTCATCCGTGGGAGGTAGATGCTGCCGCAGTCTGTCTACGGTTCAAAGGCACCCTCAGCGGCAACTCGTTGTAGATTTTCTTGCAGATTCAGACAAAGAAGACCTTGTTGTGCGTGCTAATCGCATGCAGGCAAGCATGTTCCCGAAGCAAAGCTGGTCACAAAACATGAAGATTGGCAATGGTGGCGCTCAATGATGGGCTGGTCCTTACACTTTTTTATCCCCCACGCTTTTAATCGGGACTAAAGTTCCCTGCCGACAACACGGGATGTGCTACCGGGTGCTGGTTGGTGAGCAGTCCTGTTTGCCTCTAATCTAAGAATATCGGACGTGCAGAAATATCCATTTCTCGTAGATTTGCAGATGCATTGCAGAGAGATTGGACTTTTGGTTACAGGTGCGTGGCTTGGTACGAATTGGCAAAGGACGAGCAGTAATACCTCTGAGGCAGTCCGTAGGGCTGCTTGTCCTATTGGCACATCGTTGACGTTCTTAAGCAGAGGTTTTCGTTGCAAAAGCATGAAGGTACTTTAGTGGTTTTACGAAGGGAAAGTTCGATACCGTTGACTAATCAGACTTTTCTAAAGGTGGATATGCGTGTAATTTAAATCGCGACTTCTCTGGCTAAGGTTAAGCACCCTCATACCACTTCTACCTTATATACCACACCATGTCAGTATTACTCGAGACATCGCTAGGCGACATAGTGATTGATCTCCTTGTCGCAGAAGCGCCGAAATGCTGCGAAAAGTAAGCTTGCCTCTTTTCTCTTCCCAAACCTGCACATCCCTTCCCGCGCATTGAAGAAAGCTGAGCACAGAACAGATACTAACGCCTTTACCCCTACATCTAGCTTCCTGAAGCTATGCAAGGTTAAATACTACAACTTCTCTCCCATCTATAGCGTTCAGCCAAACTTTTCCTTCCAAACTGGTGACCCAATCGGACCAGGTTCAAAGGACAGTGATGGCGGTTCATCCATCTGGGGTTTGTTTAACCCTGGCGATACTTCGAAAAAGACTTTTAAACCAGAATTCTACCCAAAGTTAAAACATACAGAGAGAGGCACAGTCAGCATGGCGACAGCTCCCGTACCAAACGACCCAGACGAGCGGTTAGCGGGAAGTCAGTTCATTGTCACTCTAGGCAACGACCTGGATTACCTGGATGGCAAAGCGGCGATATTTGGCACAGTGGTAGAAGGCTTCGATGCGCTCGAGAAGATAAACACAGCCTTCATCGATGAGACAGGCCGGCCGTTGAAAGACATTAGGATACGACACACGACAATACTCGATGACCCTTTCGACGATCCGCCTGGCCTCACTGCCCCACCAGAGAGTCCTATCCCATCCGCCGCTCAGCTCGCCACTATCCGTATCGCCGACGATGAAGAGCTCGACGAAGAAGCAGACCAAGAAGCGCTGGAAAAGCTGCGCCGTGAGCGCGAAGCCCGCGCGCAAGCCCTCACACTCGAAATGGTTGGCGATCTACCTTTTGCGGAAGTTAAACCACCCGAAAATGTCCTCTTCGTGTGCAAGCTGAATCCAGTAACCCAGGACGAGGACCTCGAGCTCATCTTCTCACGCTTCGGCAAGATCCTTAGCTGCGAGGTTATTCGTGATAAACGCACAGGAGATAGCTTGCAGTACGCTTTCATTGAGTTCGAGGAGAAGAAAGACTGTGAGCAAGCATATTTTAAGATGGACGGAGTCCTTATCGATGATCACCGCATCCACGTCGATTTCTCTCAGAGTGTCTCGCGCTTATCAGATACCTGGCGAGATGCTACAAATGCCAAGCGTAAGCGACAAGGCGGTGGGTTTGGTGGCATAGAAGGCTTAGAGAAGAAGCGGCAATACCGTGTCGAGGATTTTCGGGAGAAGGAGCGCGAGCGGGAACGTTCGGACAGGTACGGGCTTGTCCTTGATAGGGGTGAGGCAGCGCGAAAGCGGGTGGAGATGAGCGACGAACGTGAAGACACCCAAAAGCGATGGGAGCGAAGTAGTGACCGTGATGATCGATGGCGGCCACGCAGTCGTAGCCCAAGAAATGATAGGCGAGATCGGGACGGAAGGCATTCAGATCGGCGTCGGGACCGAAGCAGAGACTGGCATCGTGACGACCGGAGAAGGGACAGGAGTCGCGACCGCTACAGAGACGATGACCGAAGCTATGATCGCAGACGGTGGTAATTCATGGGTTGAAACGTATTATCACAAAATAAGGATAATCATTTTGGAATCAAACATGTAAAATAGACAGCAAGACCACATTCTAAATTGCGTGTTGATTGACTCGATACTCAACTAAGCTATCTAAAAGTACAAGCTTCAAGCCTCATACGCCCAAACTTGCACCATTCATTTTGCCATCCCACCACCAAGCCCAAAAGACCAACGCCCGGGCAATGCAAAATAAATATCAGAAGCTACCACCTCATCTCACTAGTTGGGCCACCTACTTATCGACGGCACGCTGTTAAGGTGCGAACTTCCCGAAGATCACGGCTCAGATGGTTAGCCATTAATGGTCAGAATTACTAAGATACTATTCCCCCATAGACTCCTTAATCTCTCACGCTAAGACCGCTTCGGGTGGTGAACATGCGCGCTGCGATATTCATGCTTGCCAACTCTTGGAAGAGCAACTTCGCCGCATACGGTATCTGGACTTGGGAGATCTTGGTCTTATTGTGGCACGGGCGGCATTCGTACAGGCCCTTTTTGATTTGTCTATTATCTAAGGTTAGCCAGATTCACAAAATAAAAATTAAACGCAGGTGAATTAAAGGACAAGCAGAAACTTACGCAATTGGACTCATGAGCCCACAGATATCACAAATATGCACGCGATATGCATCCGAAACCTCAAATAATCTCTCCTTCAAGAACGCGGCTGCACCATGTGAAATCATGCAATCGCGTTCCATCTCCCCGAAACGCAGACCACCGTCTCTTGCACGACCTTCGACAGGCTGTCGCGTAAGAATCTGCAAGGGGCCTCTAGCACGTGCGTGAATCTTATCGTCGACCATGTGACGCAAGCGTTGGTAGTATGTTGGGCCCAAGAAGACTTGGGCAACCATCTTTTTGCCAGTATGGCCATTGTACATAACTTCGAAACCGCGACTTTGATAGCCGTGCTCGCGGAGCAGTTTAGAGACGCTTTCAACAGTGACGTCTGTAAAAGGCGTGGCGTCACCTTCACAACCGCGCAGAGAACCGACCTTGGATAGTAGACACTCGATTAAATGGGCAATGGTCATACGGGATGGAATGGCGTGGGGATTGATAATAAGGTCGGGAGTGAGGCCTTCACGGGTGAAAGGCATGTCTTCCTGTCGATATGTGACACCGATGGTACCTTTTTGGCCGTGACGCGAAGCAAATTTATCTCCGATCTGGGGAACCTTTGTCGTTCGCGTACGGACTTTAACGAATCGAAGACCTTCGGTGTTGGTGGTGAAGAGGACCTGATCCACAATACCATTTTCAGTGCTACGCAGAGGCGTAGAGACGTCGCGCTTTGTGTGCATGATCGTTTTCTGCCCAAGCTCCTTCGCATCTGGGGGAATGGGAGCAGTTTTGCCGATGATAATGTCGTCTCCAGAGACACGGACACCAGGTGCGACAACACCATCGTCATCGAGTTTGTCGTATGTACCACCTTTCATCCTTAGAGTGTCGCTACGAGTAGGCTTCTCGAATTGCTCTAGAACATTGACACCAATACGCTTCTCCTGTTCTGTATATGAACGATAGAACAAACTTCGGAATAAACCTCTGTCAATGCTGCTTTGGTTCATGATGACGGAATCTTCTTGATTGTACCCAGAATAGCAGGCGATCGCGACGATCGCGTTTTGCCCAGCAGGAAGCTCTCGGAACTTCAGATACTCCATAGATCGAGTTGTAGCTAAAGGCTTTTGAGGGTAGTAGAGCACGTTCATCATCGTTTCCATCCGAAGGGCATAGTTGGTAAGAGCGACGCCCATAGCTTGTTTACCCATAGCAGATTGATATGTATTACGAGGAGACTGGTTGTGGTCGGGGAAAGGGATGATACTGGCGCAAATCCCTAGAATCATACTGGGATGGATTTCGCAGTGGGTAAAAGTCTTAACGGTTGGATTTGGTTTCGGTTTGATGCGCTTGTGAGGGTCTCCCCCGTCATCATATATCATGGTTCCTGCGCTGACACGATGGTGGTCTTCAAGGTCCTCTGGAGTCATTATGATCATGGCAGTCTCTTCTTCTTCGGCATCCAGATACTCCACTACGCCACTGTGAAGGAGTCCTTTCCAACCGAATTTTGCTTTCTCGGCATCTTCGTCGTTCAGCCCTGAAACGTCAATCTCTTTATCCTCATGAAGCTTCTCGATATGTGTTTTGTTTAATACCAAAGAGCCACGGTTGGTTTTTGTGGGGTTATTTTCGATAACGAATAGCGGTCGCATTACTCGTCCCGCATCCGTGAATATCTTGAACTCCCGATCACGAATGTCTCGAATTAGACTCATTTCGTAAGAAAGAGTGCCGTTTCGCCGCAGCTCCTGAACGACAGTAACCAACTGGGATGGCTGTGAATGGACACCAACCCAAACCCCGTTGACGAAGACCTTGGTTGCGCTTGGATTTACTACTGGATCATATTCCTCTAACAGTTCCATGTTTCTCTGGCTCATAAAGTCGGTGATTGGTGTGCTCTCACTGCCAACACTGACGTAGCACATCAACGAAAGATTCTTTACCAGACCGCATGCTTGACCTTCTGGCGTTTCTGCCGGACAAACCAAACCCCAATGGGTGTTGTGCAACTGGCGAGGCTTAGCAAGCTTGCCATCACGACCGACCGGGGTATTCGTTCGCCGAAGATGGGATAGTGTCGAGGCATAAGTATATCGGTTAAGCACCTGTGATACACCAGCCTTGGAGGATGCGGCCTTCTTCTGGTCGCCCCAATTTCCCGTGGCCAATGAGTATTTCAACCCATTCGTAATGAGACTAGCTTTGACTGCCATCTGGATACTGAACTCTTGGTTGTTCTCCACACATTTCTGTAGATATTTGTAAACATCCCTAGTAAGTTTGATGAACAAGATTCTAAAAAGATTGGCGATAAGGGGACCCGCGAGGTCAAGCCGTTTCTTGCCAAAATGATCTCGGTCGTCCTCGTCTCGTCTTCCTAGGACACATTGGAGGAGACGATGAATCATATATCCCAGGAAGAACGCCTTCCTCGTGTCCTGACCCTCCTTTTGAGAGATATGCGGGAGAAATTCTCTTTGCATAATATCTCGGGCATACTTCAGACGCTTGTCTTTCGTGCCAGTCGAGCTTCCACGTTTAGCAATCCAATCTAACGCATTCTCCCGGTCCTGAATCATGGAGCCTTCCTCTATACTTGGCTTAAGAAGCTCAAGCATCTGGGTGTCATTTCTATCGTAGACGATATGGTTCAAAATATCCTCATCTGATACAACTCCGAGTGCGCGGAACACCACTGNCATGGGGACTTCCGCACGGATGTAGGGGAGATTTGCATAAGCGAACGGACCAGGAGCTCGTTTTGCGATTAATGATGACTCGGCCCACTTGATGTTAAACGTAGAGATCAGTCGTGAACCTTTTTCGACCGCACTGCGGATTTCTGCTGTCCAGGGAATTGGACCCTGCTTTTTCCTAAAGACTTGGACAATATTCGCAGCACTTCGTTCTTGCGCGATCAAGACTTTCTCGCTACCATTGATAATGAAGTAGCCTCCCTGATCATAGGGACATTCGTTATGCCCATAGAGTAGGTCATCAGTCTGATTCCTCAAATGGCACATTTCTGACCGTAACATGACCGGAAGTTTTCCGATAAAGACGTTCGGTGGTTCCTGACCAGGTAGTAGGATAGGTTCTTCATCCTCTCTTTCCCATACCAGCTCTGTTCCCCCGGCAGCATTGCCATCCACTTCCATATCGTCGCCCTCGTTATTTGCGCCAATCGGCCGTTCTCTCGCAACCATGATCCTATTAGTGATGTCTGCCATCATCGCGCCAGAATATGTCAGGTTCCGTAATCGCGCTTCATGCGGAAAGAGTTGCTGAGTTGTCCCGTCGCCTTCTGTGTGTGTTGGTCGCGCCAGTTTCACGCGGCCAAAGTGAATTTCATATCGCCGCTTGATGATGGGCTCGTCGTCGTCCGTCGAGTACGGCGTGTTCTGATCCAGGATAACATGGCCGTTCTCTTTAACGATATCTTGTATCGTATTGCGAGTGAACTCATCATAAGAGTCTAGCTGTTGCGACACCAAGCCCTTGGTGTCAAAGAATGAAGAGATGACAGTCCAGCAATCCTCCGCTGTGATCAAGTCATCCTCGTCCTCATAGTATTCGTCATCGTCATATCCATTCTCGTAGTCCGCCATGTTGTGGGCGGCCTCCCAGTATCAATCAGCCAGAGTGTCAGGTAGGTGGCGGCGCGGAATGAGAATCGATGTCGAGGAAGTCTCGGGGACGGCGCGGCCTTGCGCGTAGAAGAAACGGGTTAGATAATAGCGAGACACCCAAGCTGAAAAGATTTCAGACAGCTACACCAATGGCAGCATAGAATGAAGGGAACCGAGCTTGGATGTCAGGTTGAAGCCAGAGGCTGGGTTACTGAGCGAAATCACAAAGGGATCGCAGACAATGCCAAGCATACGCTAGTCCATAGAAGAAATAGCGCGCTTTTCGATGATTCTTCTCTTGACCTCTTCACCTTTCTGTACCTTTGATTATTTGGTGCTATTGAAAAGTCTATCCGCGAGCGGAGGTTCAGAATTTACTATCCTATAGTAATTTGTATGTAGATGCAATAACCAGAGCTTCAAATGCGTTCTATTTTATAATCCTTTGAGGCTTATAACATCAATCCGAGGCCTCTAAACGAGCTTCCTCACCTTCAAAACTACTTGATATACTGTATATACCGTATTTGGTGACGATTTGCATATAAAATAGAAAATGCTGGCTTTTTTGATGGGATGTTCACGTGCGCGAGCCGACCAGACAGACTTTTCAATTATCTTATCTCATATCAACTAGATTCTTAAATCACCGTCCAAGCCTTACCGCCCTTCCATCGTCTAATTACTTTAAAAATAATTTAAGGTATCCCTTGCAACGCTGATTTGGGTTCTATCCTCACTGATAAGCTCCAGCCATTAGATCGTTAGGATCTTGGAGCCGTGAGGAGGAATATGAAGCTCTGACAAAGGGCTCGAATTTGGGCAGTTGCCAAGGCTCCAGAGATAGTTCTTTTACTACACGGGTCGGAGGAACGGCATATTTAGTAGGTTAGACGATATTAGGATCAAGAAAGGCACGATTAGACGGTATAGTGGTTGATGAATTGATGATTAAATTAATCTATATTATCTGTGAAGCTTCTGCGCAGCCCTGATTCTGGTGTTCCGCACGAACCACCTGCAGTAGGACATCGACGTTGCATGGGATAAGCTCTCTGTTATCTCTTTCTGCTCCATATTATATCCAAATTATAGCTATATTATATAAAACGTTAAATTGTAACATATCACGCCTCCATCCCGCTATCCCTTACGTCCATCCGTTATCGATAGGGATTTAGCCAACCAGATCAATAGGATCAAATCGCCGTGCTCAGGAATATAAGATTGGTGATATCTATTAAATATTATATAAAACAATCTATATGGCCTATTTCTTGAGGTTAAGTCATTCAATATGAGGTAGCTAACACTCGTCCTGTCTGCAGAATAGAATCTGACAGGTGGGTTTTTAGCAACTCAATTTGGTTGAACGTTATATTAAGTCGGCTGAACAAGATCTGCATCATTGGAAGTACGATTGGAAGGTATGACTGATGGTAATGTATTGATCAGGTCTATGTAGGCTATACGCGTAGTTTTGATTCTGGTGTTCCGCACGGACCATCTACCAGATGGACTGGCGGGTTAAGGGATACGCCTCCAGCTTTAGTAGTAGCCAAGCACTAAAATTGTTACGGACTAATAGGCGATGAGGGTCTTGACGGAAAGATGGAACGCAGGTCTATGGATGGAGACCCGGTGGAGCCTTGGGGGATAGACATGAATATTCTCTAAACAGCAAAAAAATTCTAAAATGGACCAAATGTATCTTACATACTCAAGAATTGTACAAGAAATCAATATTAACTTCTCATGATTTAGATCTTACTTTGACCCTCCTGAGGGACTTTAACAATCACTTTGCCCCAGCTTTCTCTTGCTCCCAATGCTTTTAACGCAGCTGGGACACTTTCCAAGCCCACGAATTCCTGATCCGTAAAGCACGTTCCTCTATATTTTCCTGATTCGATCAGAGCATATAGGCCATCCCAGACCTTCTCAACGGTCTCAGGCTCCATGGTCGCATACATACCCCAGTGGAGTCCAACGACGCTCACGTTCTTCAACAAAATCCTGTTTGTCGCCATCTTCTCAATATCTCCGGCAGCAAATCCAATGATGAGTAATCTGCCGTTCCAGGCTGTGCACTTCATCGATTGGGCGATGAGCCCTACAGGATCATATACGATATCAACACCACGGCCCTTTGGAGTCAGCTTCTTAACCTTTTCAGGCCAGTCACTCTGCCGATAGCTGACTACGAAATCTGCGCCAAATGATTTCGCCCTATCAAGTTTATGTTGCGTCCCTGCCGTCGCAATAACGGTGGCGCCGAATGCTTTCGCAATCTGTACGGCAGCAAGCCCAACGCCGCCCGCAGCCGCATGAATGAGGACGTAATCGCCTGTACAGACAACATCAGCTCCGCTCTTCAAGTTACCCTAACTTCACCAATCTCACCCTTCTTTATGCCTGCCCTTGTCACTAATCCGGCATAGCTCGTTGGCCCTGTCACAAACACGCCTGCTGCATCAGAGAAGCTCCAGCCTTTCGGCATGGGTCTCAGCCGCTCCTCGGTCGCCACAATTCTAGTCGCATATCCGCCCTGGCTCGCTCCAAACACTTTGTCTCCAACCTTGAACTTTGGCGTTTTACCGCTGGGAAGAGAGGTAGGAGCTTTAAGGACAACCCCAGAGAATTCTGAGCCTGATATCCAGGGGAAAGGAGGCTGATGCTGGTATTTCCCGCGGATCTGGAGAAGGTCGAAGAAATTGGTTGCGGCAGCATTGATGGCGATGAGATACTCGTTGGACTTAGGTATAGGGTCGGGAAGATCGCTGACTTTAAGCTCTTCAGGCCCCTATATACTGTCAATTTGAGTTCTATCAAGTGGGCCATGAGCCGTTGAGGGGATAAAGCTACCTTGACGTATTCTGTGATTTGAATTGCTCGCATTGTGAGAGCTTGATAGGGTCTTTCAATTACGGAGCAATATGGCAATAGACAATAGGATATACAAAGTAATACAAAGAGAAAGGAAACGGGATTATTCTGGAGCCAATGGGGTATATATGGTGTTGGTGGTCATGATAAATATGGGGTTCAAGCTGACAATGACTCTCCTCAATGCCTCGGCCTCGGCTTCCCCACTCCCCTACCCTTGGCGAGGGATGAGGTGCAGCTACTGTGGCTTGACTCTGCATCGCACTGTGTGTTGGTGGGCTAACGCCGTGATGCTCCCGCAATGCTTCAGAGGATTTGGAGAGAAGGCGCCCGATAAGAGACTGCACTGGACAAAAATCCCAATAATTAGCAATTCAATAAAACATCAAGCTAGGTTAAACCCAACGTCGAAATGCTGTCAGACAATCTAGTCATCTCGCCAACAGCCCAAGCGGAGGCTGAAGTGGACGAGGTTGCACCGTTTGTAATGTGGCTGCTTCCGTCACTGCATCAATCCCGCGACTTCTGTCAGGTTCCACCCAAGAGGCACCACCATCCCACTGCTCCCAACCCCCTAAAGAACACCTATATCACCACAAACAACTAGCTGCACAAGGATCGCTAATACAGAAGCCCCAATTCTGCGCCGTTCGTCTTCTCCATCCATCTACATCCCCCGCTCCGCCAACTATAATGGCGGAAGACGCAGCATCGACGTCGACCGAAGAGACTCAAGTCACCTTCAACATCAAATCATCCAGCGACGCAAAATATGCCCTCACTGTCCCTGCAAGCACTACCGTTGCCGACCTCAAATCGAAGCTCTCTACCTCAGAATATGCTGATATACCGGTGGAACGACAGCGACTGATATATTCAGGCCGTGTCCTCAAGGATCCCGATACGTTAGCAGCCATCAAGATTAAAGACGGCCATACTGTACATCTAGTCAAGGGAGCAGCGAGCAATGCTCGTCAGAACCCAGCAAACCAGGGCTCGAGCTCCTCAGCAGCAACAGGCGCAACACCAGCCGTGCCTCAGGTGCCCACAAACCTTGCCACAGGGACTGGAAATAACCCTCTTGCTGGATTGACTGGTGCGCGATATGCAGGCTTTCATGGACTACCAGGTGCAGATATGTTTGGACCTGATGGCGGGGTAAGTCACTACTGTCAACCTCAGTGTACAACAATTTGTTAATTGACGTCCTATAGATGGGCCCTCCCCCAGATCCCAGCCAGCTCCTCAGCATGATGGATAATCCTATGTTCCTATCGCAGATGAACGAAGCCATGAATAATCCAGCAGTTATTGAGATGATGCAAAATAGCCCCATGGTGCGCGACAATCCCATGGTACAACAGATGCTTCGAAACCCTGAGCTCCGTCGAATGCTATTCAATCCAGAGATGATCCGCGCACAACTACAAATGCAGCGAGCCATGGGCCAGGGTGGCGGCAATGCCTTCCCTGCCCCAGGTGTGACAGATACCACTCCGCAGACCGGCAACGCAACTGGAGAGGGCACAACTACAACTCCCAGCCAACCCGACGCAACTGGTTCCACTCAGCCACCGCTGAACCCATTTGCTATGCTAGGCGATCCAGGCGCCGGAGGTGCCAACCCTTTCGCAGCTCTCTTTGGAACTGCCGGCGCCAATCCCTTTGCTCCCCCAGCCAACGCAAACGCAAACGCCAACACAACACCTACAACTTCGCCACCTCCCACAGCATCCGCAGGCCAAGGTACGCCCGCAAACCCCACGCCAACAACTCAGCCACCCAATCCATTCGCCAACCCCTTCGGCGCTGCCGGCGCCCCATCCGACGGCAATGCCCAAAACCCACTCGCCCAGATGACACAGCAAATGATGCAGAACCCAGAAGCGATGCGCGCAGCAATGCAGCTAATGGGCGGCAACCCCTTCGGCACTCCACCGGCTGGAAACACAGGCACTGGCAGCCCGCCTCCGAACCCGTTCGCAAACCTATTCGGACCGATGGGAGGCCTAGGCGGCCTAGGCACTCCTCCGCCGCCGGTAGATAACCGGCCGCCGGAAGAGGTATACGCAGCGCAGCTACGGCAGCTCAACGACATGGGGTTCTACGAGTTTGAACGGAACGTGCAGGCGCTTCGACGGAGCGGTGGCAGCGTGCAAGGGGCCATAGAATACCTGCTCGGCGGATCATGATCGTTAACGAAGGCCATTTGCGAGAGATCAGGAAAAGGCTAGGTATTGACGACAGCAAGTTTCTTCTAAAATACGTTGCATCAAGCACGACTCGAAACACGAACGAATCATACGAAACAATGCTAGTGGGGCTACAGAGCGTACGGGTGGTGGGCTTCGGTGTCCTCTATCTATCTCCGTGCTTCTCGGCGGGCGGGGAGTGGGCTTTTCTTTTTCTCTTTCGCGATTCGTGCTCTGGATTGGAGGTAATACAGGTACTTCCAGCAATGAAATAAGATGGGGGACACTGCTGCGGCTTTTTTGCTGCCCACTACAGCTTCTGCGATACATACTCCCTCACTCCTCTCGCCCTTTGGTGCGTTTTCATAGCAGGCAGTGCGGATGGGAACGCGGATCTAGCTGCATCTTCGCTCAATAAAACAATATCTTTAGAGGGAAACTCGGCTTTATGCTCGCGTTATGCATATTACACTTCCCCCGCCACGCAACGGTGTTAACGTGATTCTCGAGCCCGTATTTAAAAACACATACACCACCCAACAACAACCCATCCCAGCATCCAAACTACCCAAGCCCTTCCTACCCAAAATACCTCCCCACCGCCCTCCCCTTCCCCCCCTTCGGCTCCATCATCCGCCGCCTCACCTCCACTCCCATCCCCCTCGCCAACTCCACCACATCATCCGACGAGATCCCCGTACACTGATCCAGCCCGAGCCACTTCAGCTGCCTGCCGAGCCTCTTCAGCAGCTCCTTGACCGCGACCCCAGTAATCCGCGTCTTGGACAGATCGAGCGACGCCAGCGCGGGCTGCGTCAGCGCGAGCGTGTCGACGAACTCGTCGTCGACGGGCGCGGCGGTTAGGTCGAGCGCGCGCAGCGCGCTGAGCCGCGGGTTGTGCAGCAGCGCGAAGAGGTCCGCTTTCTCGAGGATGCCGGCGTGCGCGAGGGAGAGCGTGTGCAGTTTTGTGGCGGCGCTGAGGTCGACGGCCGAGTCGGTTGTGCCGTGGTGTAGGAGGAGGTTCGAGAGGAGGGTGGGGCCTAGCCCTGCGATGTGGGTGAGGGAAAGGGAGAGGAGGTGTGGGAGGTGGCTGTCTAGTGCGTTTTGGTCGTTGCGTGCGGCGAGGGGGGCCAGGGGTGTGAAGATGGTGGCGTTGTCGGAGGAGAGGTGGAGGGTTGTGAGGGAGGAGGGGAGCCGTGGGAAGGCGGAGAGGGTGAAGCGGGTTAGGGTTAGGGATGTGAGCGAGGTTAAGGGGGTGAAGTCGTGCTCTTCGAGGAGGTTAGGGTGGAGGCGCCAGTGGGAAAGCGAAAGGTCGAGGAGGTTCGGGGCGCGGGGAAAGAGCGCGGGCTGGATGGTGGGTGAGTAGGGATGAAGAGTTGTAATTGGGTGGTGAAAACTTACTAGGCTTAGCAATGCGCTGAAGGGGCTGGATGACTCTTGTCCGCATCCCAGGGTTAGTTTTTGTAGATTGGGCAGATCCACCCTCCAGTCCGCACGCACTCCTGTGGTGACGATCGAGTGGAACTCCGCGTGGGTAAGGCTAGGACGGTGTCGTAGAATCTGCGTGACCGCATCCAGAGAGAGGGAAATATTCGAGGTCAGCGTCAGCTTTTTTAGCTGTGTTGCACACATGGTGATTTCGCAGAGAGAATCCCCTGCGATGCTGCCGCTGAGAAACTCCAGGCTTTCGAGGGTTTTGCAGGTCGTGGCAAGGCTGCGAAGGACATCCTGATTTGTGAAGCGCTGGACGATTGCGCTTTTCATCTTATATTGAGATCTCCGTATGCAGTTTCGTACAAATTTTGCTGAGACTTGTCTCTTGGCGTAGGAGAGATCTAAATTGATCCAAAGTGGTGTACGGGAGATGAGAAAACGGTTCCATTGCTTTGATACCCGAAGACATGTCCTAGACCCGTTCTTAGAATGAATGGTATCAAATTAGGACAAAACTTGAGGAGAGAAAATAGGCAAAGCTAATAGACATACACCATATTCCGGAAGGTCAAATAGCTAATGATCATTTCTACTAGCTCAATGGGAAGTATAACAAACGGATCAATAGCTTTCGGCGGCGACAGTTGCCGCGTCAGCTTGTCATGAATCCCTTGAAGCAGCTAAATGAATATCAGCCTTGCTCTTTGAGAAATATCCAATCTCGTTAAAGCTCTCTGCCGTTCAACATTAGAAGTGCTCACCTTGAAGTTCTCATCAGCAACTGAAACATTCTTAATGCCGTATTTGTAAATACCAATCGCAGCATCTAATTTGTCCATTTTCTGGAGGATATTTCCAGTTCGAAGATAACCCTGTACTTCTTAGCGCATTCTAAATCTTAGAAGTTTCCAAATGCGAGATTTCACTGACTCTAACATCCTTTTTATCAATTTTAATCATATCACGACCATCCTTGACCGCAAGCTTAAAGTTCTCGAGCTTTTCAAAGCTGGCTGCGCGATTATTCAGGATGCTGACGCTTGGAATGCTCATGGACTCGATGCCTTCGGTGAACGCGTCTACGGCCTTCTGGTACTCTTTCTGCTTATAGTACTTCTTGCCTAGCTCTTGATACTCGGTGGCAGACATGGTTCGAGGCATTTTGAACCATTCAAAGCTCTTCTACCAGTATGGGAAGCTTCGTAGCTATGGGAGGGTAACCGGGCGTATGCAAGCAGGAGTGCGACGCGATGAGCTTTGACCACTTTGGTGATGGTCGTGAATCCCCTCGATTCAAACTGCAGCCACCACATTTCTAGCTTTTCAAATAATTTCTATGTAAAGCCTCAATTCAACATCCCCAATCTCTTTACATTATTTCGGAAGCAAGTTAAGCGATTAAGTGGCGATCGCGCGCGCGTTGTCGCCCGAATAGAGGGGTTTCGATGAACTGACGGAAGGTATCTAACGGAAGGTAACGCTAAGTTTTAGTGCTTACACATACGTCAAGCGCGACCTTTCGTCAAATTGGTCAAGTAGGGGTTTCGATAGAAGCGAATTAAGGGCCTTGCCCTCACTAACTACCTCACCACTATATTAATATCCTCAGTATGGACGAGCTTGAACGTCGTATATTTTTTGCTGCTGCCTTATGGCTACTATAAATAAATAATAGTAACGCCATGGCTGCCGCGCTAGCTGCCTCATTCGCCAATACTGAACTAGTATAGCCGTGGAAGCCTTTTAAGAGATTTAGCCTTATTTAGAAGCTTATTAATATATAGCTACCTAAGGATAAAGGGGGTTTAAATAATAAATATTTTAAGTTTTTTACCCGCTTTACTAAAGATAAGGTTAAAATTTTGGCTTAGGTAATTAATCCACCTATTAAGTTCGCGATTAATCTACAATCCGGCTGGCCAAATGCCTTAATAACTTTACTAAAGGAGTTACTTCTTATCTTCCTCTAGCGCTGCGCTTATCCTCTATTGCTTAGTTACCTAATACCTTTCTTTAAAAGAAGTTAACCTTAGCTTTCGCGAGTCTGGAATAGGGTTCTAGATAATATTATAGAGAGGTAAGGCGAGAGAATTGCCCTATATAAGTAGATAATGTCAGCCGAACAAATTAAGGAGTATACTAAGGTAATAGGTAATTTATTTGGCGACAATTCTATATTCGGCTTTATTAATAGAATAGATATTCGTATTTGCTGGCCTAGTAAGGAAGATTAGAGATGATTTTGGAGTGGCTATAAGAAATAACACTTACTTAGTTACCTCGCGATTATTCTTCTAAATGGCTTATTTGGCGCTGTCTTTACTAGGCCTCCTTCTGCTAGCGGTAATGTTACGCTTTATATTAAGATTAATCTTAGTAAAAAGTTGTAAGATCTACTTAGCTTCCTACTAGAAGACTAGAGCCGCTTTATATACGGTAACGCTGCTTTTAGTTTATAATAGGGAGTTTTAGGATTATATAAGAACTTTAGATTTTATACAATTATACTAAGTTAGCGAGCTCTTAATTAGTAGCTATTAACTAAGAGAATTATAGTAGAGTATAGGTTTAGCGCTATTAAATTAAACTTTAAGCTGCTTACCTACTTTTAAGTATTAGAGGTTGGCTTGTGTCCTATTACTTTATATATATAGGTTATAGCTTTTTTATTAAACTGTTAAACGTGTTTATAAGGGAGGAATTAAATATTAGAGACGTTTAGGTTATTACCACCTTTATTAATAATATATTTATATAGTATAGATAAAGAGTAGAAGTTAAGCGGCGTTAACTAGACGTCTAATTAAGCTTTACTCTTTAGTGTACTCTAGAGATATAAAGGCGAATTTGCCTATTTTTCTATAGTATATAGAGCTTCTTACCTCCTTTTCCCCATCTATACCTAAATAAGTATTTTCTTATTACCCACTATCTTCCTTACGCCTTCTACTAACTACCGCTTAAAGTATACGTAAAAGCTCGTTCTGCCTTTCCTCCTACCTTCTCTTAAGTGCCTCTAACTACTAGCGGTTTCTTTTATCTATCTAATTAAGCTTTTTATTAAGTTCTGTACAACTAACAGTATCCGCGGTAGCAATTAAGTAAAAAGTAGGCTCCCTAAATGTAGCGGTAAGAGTCCTAGCTAAGTTCTTATTAGCGGCGGCGAGCTTTTATATACTTTATGCAATTAATTAATTATTCCGCTTCTGCTTTTAGCTTTAAGTAAAAGAGATAAAGCCTTCTTTACCACCTCCTTTATAACTTAATATTAAGCCAGAATCTTCCTTATTAAGAACTTTATCCGCACGACGCTTCTAGCCAAGGTGCCTATAAAGATTCTCCCTTATTTGCTGCTTTGCTGCCTACTACTAAGCTTATTTAACTTGTTTTTCTAAGGGAGCGGATATAAGATTGGTTTGTTTAATAAGGATATTAAGGTAAAAGTAGTAGTTACTTAAGCGAATCTCTTAGCTAGAGGTATTATCTTTATCTACTTCTCTTATTTGTTCCTTTATTTCCCTTTAAAAAAAAGCTCTTAACTATATACTAATTATACTTAGGGCCTCTAGCTTTATATCGCCTGTATATAAGAATCCTTTAAAATTTATCCTTTCTACGCCGATTAAGCTTAGTATGGTAAATAGTAGCTGCTAGCTTAACTAACGCCTTTTTTTTAACCTACTTTAATATAAGACTTCTTTCTCTAACTATAATTATTCTTACTCCTACTTAACTCTAGTTTATTAGGACCCTATTTTATACGTCTTAGTAGCTACTTTAGAGCCTCGCTATTTAATCTACGCTCTATTTAAATTGCTTACTTAGCGGTTTTAGTAATAATATTTTAGGGTTAGTGGCTTTAACTAGGCTTAACTTTAGCAGCGCCAGTGTTACGTCTTATTTGCTAAACTAGCTCAACGGTTTAATTAATATAGCGCTTAGAATTAGAAGATATAATAGTAAGTGTCGGAACACATGACCTAAGGCTAATATCACGTAATGTCGTAATCGTAGTCTTGTTAGGTTGTATAATGATTTTCGCAGAGGATTATAAGGATCACAGTACCTAAGTAGGGGGTTAATTAGTCACCATAAGGATAACTAATTAAAGATACGACGACAACACGTTAACGACACGTAACCACGTAACTTCTGTCCATATATTCCGACACTGGCAGTTCTTTCTTTGTGCGTAAAACAGCTATCCTAAGACATGTAACCGCATAACCTTTGTCCATATATTCCAACGCTAGCAGTACGGTGCTAGCGACGGGGTTATATTCTAGGGAGTAAAGCTCTACCTGGTCGTGTTTAGGTCGCAGGCATATTAGCGCGACAGTTGTTAGATTTAGGTAGCGGTACGGTGTGAGCATCGGGTGGTGATAGTGGTTGAACGTAGAGCTCGTCTATTGGTCAGTTAGTAGATCGCAGGCGCATCGGCATGATTGTTCGGTCGGGTCATAATAGCAGGCGTATTAGCGCTATTGGTTGGTTAATGTATTATATGCATATCGGCATAATTATTGTCTATATAGGTAGTAGTACGGTACCAGCGATAGGGTCGTTCGGGTAGTAGTATAATGCTAGCAACGGGGTTATATTCGTAGGCGTATTGGCACGAATTCTTATCTGTCTGTAGGCGTACTGGCGCGGCAGTTGTCTTATTTATAGGTTACGGGCGTTTAGGGGCGTACGTGACTACGTAACCTTTATTAATATATTCCAACACTGGCAGTTCTTTCTTTGTGGCGCTGTAGGAAGGCAGTTAGGTGTTGGTTTAGCTGCAGGTGGAAGCAGTAGATGTCGGTTGGCTGCAGGCGGAGCAGCAAGTGGTCGATTAGCTGCAGGGGGAAGCAGTAGATATCGGTTGGCTGCAGGCGGAGCAGCAAGTGGTCGATTAGCTGCAGGTGGAAGCAGTAGATATCGGTTGGCTGCAGGCGGAGCAGCAAGTGGTCGATTAGCTGCAGGCAGAGCAGCAAGTGGTCAATTAGCTGCAGGCAGAGCAGCAGGGGTCAGTCAGCTGGTAGAAGCCTAGCTGGTGGTATTCTATTAAACGTCATACGTTCCTAACGTTTTACCTATTCCCTATTATTTACCACCAAGATTGATTTTGAGCTTTAACTTGAGCTAGAAAAAGGGCTTAACGAGCTTGCTCTTACTATCAAATCTCTTCTTAACGTTAAGCTTCGATTTAAGCCTGATAAGCTTGTTCTTATCATTAAACCTCTTCTAGACGTTAAGCTTTAAGCTTCGCTTGGCGAGCTTACTCTTAGGCTTTAACTATAGCTTTGATTTATATTTGGCGAGCTTGGCGAGCTTACTCTTATGCTTTCTTTTGCTATTCACCTTCTATCCACTCTGTGAGTATACTTATAAGGGAGTGACGTCGATCAGTTGGTCAAATTTAAAATCCTTGGCTTTTAAGGTACGTAATTAGCTCTTATAGGGTCTTTCTAGTAATAAGAGCAAAATCGGCTATTATAAAGCCTTGAGTTCGTAGAAATTGTGGAATTTATACCGAATCGGAAAGTTGTGTAGCGTCCCTTATAATTTAAATGGTTCTTTCATTAGAAACAAAGGTAGGCATAATGGCAGGTAAATAGGGCCGTCGGTTGGCAATGGAGGGCAGGCTAGCAGGGCCGTCGATTGACTGTATGGTAGGCTGGCAGGGCCGTCGATTGACTGTATAGTAGGCTGGCAGGGCCGTCGATTAAGGTATGGTAGGCTGGTAGGGCCGTCGATTGACGTATGGTAGGCTGGTAGGGCCGTCGATTGACGTATGGTAGGCTGGTAGGGCCGTTAATTGACGTATAGTAGGGCAGCAGGGCCGTTAATTGGTAGAAGCCTAGCTGGTGGTGTTCCTAACACCAGAATCGATTAGTTCGCTGCCGTACGCTCTAAAGATCGACAGGNAGGTAGCAATAGTAAAAAGAGAGCTGCCGAACGCTCTAAAAGCTGCCGAACGCTTTTTGCCTTTCTACTACTCTTTACGACAAAGCAAGTAGCTNACTGCCGAACGTNGTACAACTTGCTCAATCCACAAGACTGCCGAACGTCTTCTTGAATTGTAATCGCAGAATGCCCTAGGTCAAGTGCTTGATCTATGCGCATTCATTGATTAATGTCGGAACACATGACCTAAGGCTAATATCACATAATGTCGTAATCGTAGTCTTATTAGGTTGTATGATGATTTTCGCAGAGGATCGTAAGGATCGCGGTGCCTAAGTAGGGGGTTAATTAGTCACCATAAGGATAACTAATTAAAGACACGACGACGACACGTCAACGACACGTAACCACGTAACTTCTGTCCATATATTCCGACAGTAAGGATTAACTGTAGAAATTTTAGAGTCGCTAGCTGCTATAAATAAAATGGGTAGCTAGGTTAAAGTTCTAATAAAAATATTTATTAAAACTTCTAATATTTGCTAAGAGTTAAATCTAATAAAAGGTCCTACTAACTATATACTGCTAGTACGCGACGATCGCCTCGACTCGAGTTGCATTACCTTTTATTAGAATACCTTCCGTTAGTTTATCAAAACCCCTCTAATAGGGATAACTATTAAGTATCTTATAAATCAGACCCCCGGTAGATCGTTAGTTACCTTAGCAAGCTTAGACGCGATTTTTTAGCTAGTATTAGAATAACCTACGCCGTCTTCCGAATTGCAAAATCACATCTAAGAGGCTTTGGCGAGTTTTGTTAAAAGCATAAGCAAAATCCATAAAACGGATATTATAGATATCTAATTCATTTATTTATATAACGCGTTATTATTACTAAAAGTTAATATAATATTTTTAAGACCTAGGGCTTCTAAATGGTATAAATTTTATAATACGGCTATCGCTTAGTCCTAACATTAATTTTGTTAAAGTTAAAAAACGTGTTGTTAAAAGCATAAGCATATATTATATCTTATTAAATAGTCTACTAATATAGATAAAACTATATAGATATATAGATATCTACTACTTAAAGCTATTGCAACACTTAGTAGGTGCTATAGTTGGGTCCTTTCTTAAAAATATCCTCCTTTAGCCCGGAGGGCCTCTACTACTACTAGGGGTAAACTTTGAGTAGAGCCTTGTGTAGAGCCTTAGTAGAGCTTCGTGCAGAGCTTCGTGCAGAGCCTCGTGCAGAGCCACGTACAGGCGTGCAGACGTGTAAATGTGCAGACGTGCAGACGTGTAGATGTGCAGACGTTCAGACGTTCGTACGGGCGATCGATTGCAGAGACGTTTGTAGAGACGGGCGTTCGTACGAGCCAATTGTAGAACCTTCCTAGTATATTAGCGCTGCGTGTTAGTAGAGCTTTTACAGAGCTTCGTGCAGAGCTTTTGCAGAGCTTCGTGCAGAGCTTTGTGTAGAGCTTTAGTAGAGCTTCGTGCAGAGCTCCTTGCAGAGCTTCGTGTAGAGCTTCGTGTAGAGCTTCGTGCAGAGCTTCGAGCAGAGCTTCATGTAGAGATTCGAGTAGAGATTCGAGCAGAGCTTCGAGCAGAGCTTCGAGCAGAGCTTCGTGCAGAGCTTCGAGTAGAGCTTCGTGCAGAGCTTCGAGCAGAGCTTCGTGCGGAGCCTCGTGCAGGGCTTTTGCAGAGCTTTGGTAGAGCTCCGTGCAGAGCTCCGTGCAGGTCTCCCCCTGAGCTTCGTTCCGCAGAGCTCTCGCAAAGCTCCACAGCTCTACGCAGAGGGCTGGCGGCGTGGGCGTGGACGTAAGCGTTCAGCGTTAGTGTTTACTGAGCGGCTCGGCGGTGCAAAGGTAGAATTGGGGCGTCTACGGCGACGAATTCCTCTTAACGTCACGCGCGTATAAGGAGCTAAAGATCTTATAACTTATATAGTAGGCTTTTCTCTATAATTTGGTATAATTTTATATCAACAGGTGTTGTAGAAGGGTAGATTAATTTCGTTAAAGTTAATAAGGTCTTCTTATATAAACGTGTTTAGGTTTTCCTATAAATCTCGCCAAAGTCTCTCAGACCAAGAAAACGATTGCCGTCCTAAATCAGCCTAGCGGACGGTGCGGATATTCCTATATCCGCACAATCGATTTCTTGGTCTGAGTTTCTGAGGTAAGATCGTTGGTACGTGCACTACGCGCACGTGCGGGCATGCTTCTTATCACCAACGAATTCTCTACCGAGGGTCTAAGAGCTTAGGGCGTCGTTTTACTATTTTAAAAATTAAAAATGCTCTTTTTTATCTCTTTTTATATACGGTAACTTAAATATATAAGTTATAATATAATTTTTTAATGTAATAGATTCTTTAAGTAATCTTATGTAAGGATATTTTATCCCCTACTCGAGGCCAAGGCCTGGCCTTCGGCTAGGCTTGGCTTGGCACCTCCTTGTAAGCACCTCGGGCTTGCAACCCTCTTCTTCTCTTCATCGGTTCGTCTCTGTACGAGGCTATGCTATACTCTTTACCATATCGTCCTCTTCCATCGACTCTCCTGTGACCCCTGCTCGGCTTGCCTGCTCCCTACCGTACACCCTGGCAATATGCCTCACAGACGCTCCGTTACCACCAAACGACGCCCCTCGGTGGAGAATTTGTTGGATAAGGAGCAGTATGCCCCCACTTACCAATAATCCACCAGGGGTCTGATTTATGAGATAACTAAACACCGGCAAGTTGTGGGACGAGTTCGCGATCAGTGTGATTTAGACAGAACACAGGGCGGTGAGAACTAGGATCAGAATTCATCTAACTATCTAGGCACGCTATTGAAGGACACAACCTATGCATTCGGCCTACTTAAGTCTTCCAATCAGAAGGAGAAGCTTCGACAGCGGGTTGCCCGGACCTGAATGAGCAATCTCTGCGACTGGATGCGGGCCATCCTCCAGTGACGGGACGTACATCTCGTAATGGCCAGTCTCTAGGGCGGTTTCCAGACGTTTTGCATGCTCGCTCTGCTCACCATATCTCGCGTAGCATGCGGCAAGTGCTTGTTCAAACCGCGATAAGGCTTCATCCCACATCCCTTGGCCCTGATAGAACAGTCCAATGCGCTCTAGCAAGGTGATCACTTGCCCGTCATCCAGTCTAGGGGTTTCTACCATGTCGGATTGGAGTTGGATGAACATGTCATCGCCGGCTTGATACCACTCGGCCTTGACGAACCACTTTGTCAAGTCGATACAGGCTTCGAAAAGGGCCCTTGTCTTCTGCTGGTCTGAGCGCAAGATCCCCCAAAAGGCTTGTTGAGCTTGATCGAGCGCCTCGTTCATCTTCTCTTCGCTACCTGTTTCGTCGTAATGTTCTAGCAAAGCCGTTCGGCAGCGTAGAGCGTGCGTCGCTAGTTCGCCTGGGTATTGCTCGCAGTGCTGGATTAGGCGAAGAAGTTGACTCTCCGTTGTTTCGGTGTTCCCGGTCTCTGCAGCTATCATGCTAGGCTGAGACTCCATGGCAGGCATGCTAGGCCCAGCGGCGGGCACCGAGAAATGAGGGTAAGGCTGATGCGAGGCCGATGTTGTACTGTGCATTCCGGTCTCGATGGAAGGGTCATCTGGGACCAAGATTGGGTTTTGTGGGCCATTCCTCGGGAGATCTTTAGAGAAAGTCCGGTTTTCCATTGCCTGAAGGATTTGCTCAAGATATGTTACTGCATCTGCTGCTCGAGACCAATAGCGAAACATCTCCACGACTTTCAGGAGGTGATCAATAGTCTTTGAATGCGCGAATCCATAGCTCTGAATATGTCTGTCTGTAACCCAATCAAAGACTGCATCCGCGTCCTTCATGCGGTCATTCTTGGCATAAAATGAAGCTAGCCGGTAGGCTACGGCCTTGGTGTCTGGATTGGTGGAGGAAAGTAGGTTTTCAAACCCAGCCAAGGTATCGCGGAACTTCTTCTCCGCTTCGTCTAACCTTCCCAGCCGTTCTGCTGCTAGAGCTTCTTGGTATATTGCGTCCAAGTCAGCTTTCGAGAGACCATTCCACATCAGTCTCAGCTGGTGATAGCGTGGGTTTGATATTGGGGGCGGTGTCCATTTCGGCCGAGGTCTTGGCACAGAAGAGAAAGAGGTATCCATTGGTGAAGGGATGTCGTTGCGTGGAGTTGTGTACTTGATCCCGATTGGGGTCGGTGCGTCTACACATTTGTCAGTGGGCATCAGCGGAGTAGATGTGCTGTACTACCTGCAGTAACATTGGATTTCTCAGGTTCAAGCTTCTTCCTTTGGAGACGTTGGCGAATGGTGTCTTCCGTGTACTCCTGGCCTCGAAATTTAAACAACGTATCTTTGTTATCTTCCTGCTTTCTCTTTTTGGCTTTGCTCAGCATCCAATTTCCTTCTTTAGCAGGCAGGTACTTCGACAAATTCCATTTTTTTATTTGCTTCTTGTATTGCTCCGTACTGGGATAATACATTAGTGGAACTGGTAGTAGAAGACTAACATCTTCGATATAACGATGGGTGGACATACGACGCCTTGAAATTAAACTTCTGTGACATGATCTCCATCGTGGCCGGGAGTGGCTTCCCCTCTTCGAGCCAGAGCCTTTTGATTTCAAGTTCATGCTTCTCCCAGTCCGCCTGAGTAACCGTTGAGTTGCGTGGATTAGGTTTCTGAGGCATTGGAGGCGGGTCCATGGGTCGCACATGAGATCGATTTGACGAATTGCTATTGTTCATGGGAACATTCAATGTAAAGTCGATACTCTGGGGAGAGGGGAGACGTATGGCCGAAGTTGAACTCGTGGGCGGCGGGTGAGAGGTGGTTTCATCATAGGCGGAGCCTTGGGGTCTCGCCGCATTGAGTGTGGCTTCATCAAGAGCATGTCCAACACCATATGGCGGGTCCAGCGCAGAGTTCGAGTAGTTCATGGATGGGTATCCGGTAAGGCCAGTCCACCCGTAGGACTCCGGCGGTGGAGGAAATTGAGAGCCCAGCGTGTCCGAGCTCGAGCTCGAGCTTTGCTCGTTCCATAGATGGTTGTAGGTGGGGGTGGGCATTGCAAAATCAACGAGAAGACAAAAAGCAACTCGCAAAGGTTGATCTATGTGCAGTCTTTCAAAGACAAGACGAAGGCTCTGAGGGTTGATGAGCTTTGCAAGATCGGTGTTGCGAGCTTATTATGCCTTTATTTCAAGCCGCTTAGCTGCCGACAATTGAAAGACTCTTGGACGGCCTTGCCTTTGAATGACGTGGAAGCGCACGGCGCAACTTCTCTCCCAAGGGCACCAACAGGTTACAGGGTCTACTTACGCCGCACGAGTGCCAGGAAGCGGGCGGAGGCTCTTTGATGCATGGCCGGAAATAACATCGCCTCTCAACTGCTGGGCGTTTTGTCAGCCCCCACGCAGACTGCACCCGCTCTGACATTTGATTCGCGGGGCAAAAGTGCCTGCCAAAGTTCTGCCAAAAGGTTGTGCAGGGGTTTCATCATCAGACGCCGGGAAGTGGCCCACGCTCCCGCCGCCTCCTATTGTGCGTCAAAGTTCTCACAGGGTTCCCCAAAGATTCCCACTGTAATGGGCCTAGCAGTGCATTTCATGCATGGACTTACTCGCACTTCACTCACGACCTCAACCACGCCTTGCCCTTGGATCAAGGCAGCGAAACCGTCCCATGGCTTCTTGGTTTACCGATTAGGTTGAAACTTTTCACACACGAAAGTGCCGCAGAAATGTCACCCTTCTGTAAACCAATTACAGGCCATGCGGAGCGCTAAATATATCAAATGCTGTCTGAGCTTCATCATGAATGAAAAGTTTCTAAAGTATCTCCCAAAAGTTCTCCAAAGATCCTCATTTTCCAAGATTCTTCTCGGACGGCATTTAAGCAATGAAGCATCCCCCAGAATCAGTTCTTTCATGTGCGACAGAGTACCCGACATTCCGACTTGGGCCACTACTATTTGAGCCAGACATTGGTGTCTGAAACCTACCGTACGTCCTTTCCAATTGCTTGCCCACCTGCCGGACTCTGCTCCAGACGTGGCTGAGAAAGAACTACCGCGGGTTAAGATACTGAAACATCCGCGGTGAATACGATGGACAACAGTACTACTTCTCTATCTAAGAAACATAACGATGGACACTCGGTTGGTGGCTCCTCATGCAATAGTTGTAGAGTAACATCTAAAGAGAAATGTATTCGTACAGGATAGTGGACCAGCACAAGCCCCAAAGAAGCCCTCCGCTGATTACGCCGAAGTGGGAAGGGGATGGGGAACTCGTGGAGATTTGCGGAAGCTCAACCGAGGAGACGTGAAAGCTGAAGCCGAGAAGAAGATAAAGTTATCACCCGACAACTCGACGTCGATCATGATGCAGCGCTGGCGAAATGAATCCACTCTCGATCAGCCGTACAACAGCATTGGAGCTGTCGAAGTTCAGGATGCTGGACAACAGTCAAGTGGTTTGGCACCAACTCAAGATGGCGGCTCAAGTATCCAGTATCTTGACCCTGAGGGCCAGAGTGAGGGAGATGCATCCGAGTAGACTGGGCTAGAATTCGTATAATGTCGAAAATAAAATATTTTAAGCCTTGTTAGATATGTTCCGATCGTAGATGGGATAAGCGATGCGGGCCAATTTTGTGCCTTCAAAAAGCAAACTAGGCTGCGAGCTCAGCTGACTGCCTGCACCCCCATGTCCTCTCCGTTTCGCATGCATGCCGTACACATGGTGCCTCGCTCTGCAGGCGGCCGCCCTAAGGAAGAAATGGCGGTCAGATCTCCACCAAGAACACGCCTATGGCCATTCTCTCAACATAGTGCGTCTTACATATTTCTCCATACAGCTAAGGGAGTATAATCCCCTTTTCTCCAAAAAAACAAACAAGAACGGTGAGCTCTTCCAATTCTCCATCTAAATGTAAACGAGCTAGGTGAAGTTCGACCAAGCTGTCTCCAATCCCTTGGCCATAATCTACCTCTGGGTATTTTGTGGTTCGAGTGGCTAACTTCAGGTCTATTTAAAGCTGCTAGTTATACAACACCTCGGAGGCAATGGATTTTGCAACTCCTCGCGTGTTTGCCACAGCTAGGAACGACCCCGATGAGATTGATGATACCTACGGAACGAAGCTTGAGATCAAGACCTATGAATCTCGCTACAATTCACACGGCAGCCGAGTCCGTTTGCAAGCTGGAACGAGAAGAACGGAGTTGAAGTTAAAAGAGCAAGATCATGAATCTGCACTTGTGTTGACGAGGTTCTACGGATGGGACAGAGAGCTTAAATATACGGATGTGGAAGTGAAATCACCGTACATGAGAGCCGCTCTACGCGCGGTCATCAAAGAGTATCCGGGCTTGACGTTCAAGACTGGAAATATCGTCCTCCGTGACCAGCCGAGATGTATTTTCCACTATCGCAACGAGCTTCGGGAATACGGAATCAACCTTCAAGACCAGTTGGCCGCACAGCACCTGCTTTTCATGCTCAATTACATGTACAACACGCTAAGCAGCGAGATCTCAAGCTACTATGCGTTCATGGAGTCACAATTAACTGCTCCAGGCATTGAATACGACCATCTTTGGATGGCTTTTCGCCCAGGGGACCTTATCTACACCCTGAAAGATGGTATTCACCGAGTCCTGAAGCTGAAGTCCATGGAACGATACTGGGGAGGTTGGATCCTGGAAACGGAAAAGATAGCAAACGATGGCACATCATTTGGATATGCTGAAGAGGAAATAACAATCGGCTGGTACGATGGCTACAAGCCTCTTAAGCAACTCTGTGCCTTCCCTTTGCAGTATCACTCTCAGGTGGAGGACATATCCCAAGCGCTGAGGGCCAGAGGCAAGAAGTACTGCAAGCTTCATGGTGTCCATCCTCAGTACTATTCAGGGAGCGCAAATTCACTTTGCCCATTTCGAGGATCTTTCATGAAAGAATACAGTTATCAATCCATCATAGTAAGCCAAAGACGCGATGTAGTCGAATATCCAATAACAAGAAGCAGATCAAAGGCCGCATCATTGTGGACTGCACTAAGTTTGCTCAGATCAGACCATCACACAAGGTCAAAGTTTCCACAGATCAAGCCGCGAAGTGGAGGGGAGACGAGGAATCAGAAGGCGAAGGCGAGGAAATTTCCACAGTTCGAGCCGCGAAGTGGAAGGAAGGTGAGCCACCAGTACTTTCAGGCGATGAGCTCCTCATATGCGATAACGTCATCCCCGGCTTCTCACTTAGTGCCAAGAGGTGGTGCTTCTTCGAGCTTGACTATATTCAGGAGTTTGAGTATAATACTAGAGCCTTCGAGTCGCTGGTTCTTGCAGAGGAACAGAAGTCGATGATTCACTCGTTGGTCAAGATCCATGCGGATGAGAGACTGCAGTTTGATGATCACATTCAAGGCAAAGGGAAAGGGATGATTTTCTTACTTCATGGAGAACCTGGTGTAGGGAAAACTCTGACGGCTGGTAAGTACTTGCTGCTTTGGAAGAATATGAGCTTCTGCTAACTCTTACTAAGAGAGTATAGCTGACTATACTAAACGACCTCTCTATACAGTTAGCTCTGGTGATCTCGGAGCAGATGCAGCCGCTACAGAGCGTGCTCTGACAGATATCCTCGAACTAGCTACATCCTGGAATGCCATAGTCCTCATTGACGAAGCAGACGTCTTCTTAGAACAACGAAGTCATCATGATTTACAGCGTAATGGTCTTGTCTCTGGTAGGACTCCTTTTTCTTACACCTCAATGCCTGAAACTCATTGGCCTAGTCTTTCTGCGACTTCTCGAGTACTACGAGGGCATTATGTTCCTTACAACAAACCGCATTGGGTCTTTCGATGCTGCGTTCAAGTCCCGTATTCACCTCGCAATCAAATATCCAGCCCTGTCGATTGCGTCCCAACGAGATCTATGGATGGCATTCCTCAACAGGCCTGGCTGGTTGGACAATACGATTTTGGACAGTCTGGCCTCTGAGGGACTGAATGGACGACAGATCAAAAACATTGTGCGAACAGCAAGTGCGTTAGCTCTGGCAGCGGGAAGAGAGCTCCACCTGAAAGACATCAAGATGAGCCTGAAAGCTATAAAGGACTTTGAGCAGGACTTCTCAGAGGGGAAACAGGATGCGGAGATTGAGCAACATGTTTCACAGGGCACCGCAGGATATGCTGACTCCTCGGGTGCAGAACATAGAGCCAAGAGACAGAGACAGGTTTAGACAAGACTTGAGGTGAGCAAAGGGATAGTCCGCTTGAGATTGGCCAGATTTCGCATATCGTTATGAACATTAAATTTGATATATTTTCCGCCTGTATTGACTACTTTGCCATTTGTTCCGCCTGTTTATCAATCACTTCTTACTGCCTAGTCTGCTCCAACCAGTGATGTAACTGATCTGGTTCGCTTATCGGTTGTTTGGTTGGAAAATCTTCAAAATCGCAATAGGTTTGGAGCTTTGATTGGCTTGCAGCCGGTTGGTTCTGGAAACTTCTATTAACCGGGTAACGAGCTAAGCGAGATCGGCTGGGTTCGGCTAAAATTCTACTACTTGCTGCTGGTAGGCAGCAGTAAAAACTTTAAATATATAAAAACGCGCACAAGATTTAAACTTGTAAAAATACGACAAGAACACCTCTTTGACGGCTTTCTAATCCATATCGAGGTTTACATGAGTAGCTACGCCTGCTCTATACGAATACTCATTCTGCACGGCCACTCTTGCCTTGCCATTCAATCTGGTAGGTCACCAAATTTCAATGGAAGCTCCATGAGGCCTTACTGAGTTGCTGACAGCAATGTGCATGAATTAGTCTTTCAAATGTCTCGTCTCTTCCAGCTACCCGTAGAATTGGTCGAAATTATCACTTCATTCTTACCACCCGAGGACTTATTCAACCTCCGCCTCACATGCTGTGAGCTTAGCTCGAAGACGTTCCATTACTTTACGCAGGAGCATTTCACTATAAAACAATTCTTTCCCTCTCTTTATGGCCTCGAGGCTTTACTTGCTATTTCAAAGTCAAGATTAAGAGAAAGCCTGAGGACTGTCGTATTTGATTTCCAAGATTTAGATTTAACAGTATTTCCAGTAACGGCTAGGGATGACGAAATAAAGAAACAGAGCCTGCAAGGTTACTCTCGCTATGTTAATGAGAACCAATATATGACGGAAACGGGTCTTGACGCAATAATCCTCCAGGAAGCCTTTGCTAATCTACCCAACTGCTCTACTCTTGAAATCCGAGACTATTCACGGTTTACGTTTGGGGCTCATATACCGGATGATGGTGTTTACCCATTGAGCAGCTATGGGGAATCTCAATTCCGCAAGGTGACCGCCGGTCAGAATTTGCGAGAGACGACTATATCCACCCAAGTTAACAGAATCTTCGCTATTGCTCTGCACGCTGCGGTAACAGCCAAGCTCCCATTAGAGTCAGCTATCATGGACTATGGGTGGTTTTGGAGATATGAAATCCTACTCTTACCGTCTCCGAGATGGTTTAATCCAATTGACTGCTCCCTAAAGAAGTTGCTCCACCTGCAGTTATATATTACACCCCCTGCCGATTTACAAGAGCCAGAGTGGGCCTGTACGGTGGATCGTATTGTGCAATTCTTTATTCTGGCTCCTAATATTAACAGATTGGGGTTACATTTGGGATACCGACAAAGTGCCAGTTTATTTTTTGTCCACCTCGTTAATACTCTAGATTTTGGAAATATAACGATGTTAGACCTAATATGGATCTTTACCGACCGGGATAGCATTATTGGGGCCTTTACAAGGCTCTCCTCGAAAATCTCTTGTCTTAAACTATACGGTTTTAAAGTCTGTAATGGGAATATAAAGGATATTTTTGAATTTATTGGGGGCAAAATGCAGCTTAAGAAGATTTCTGGGCAATACATTTACCAGAATTCTTCCAAAATTGCATTCAAATCTCCTGGGAGCGAGAATAGATCCGATCTTTCAGTTTGCTTTTGTTATGAAGGGCCAGATATTACGAATTTTATGAATGACCTTATTTCTTCTATAGTTATAATTTAGAAGCATTACCGCAAGCTCTAGCAACTTTCTCTTCAAAAATTAGTCTAGGTTTTACTTCAGATAGTATTTAAGAATAATTGTTTGGCTCTTCCGCTGCTAAATCTTGCTACTAGCATTATATAAAGCAGGGTTCTTAGTGCCAAAACGTAAAGTTATATCGTGTTAAATTCTAAGGTATCTAATAGCTAGTGACGCTAATAGCGAAGCTGCCAAGAGACTGTATAGTAGTTTAGCTAGCTAGCGATAGGATGTAGGCAGTAAGCTTCTAGTAGGATCTTCTACGCGCTAATAGCTCGCGACTTTAATATATAAAGTAGCAATAGAATTTAGTATTTTAAAGCGCGTATTAACTTTTTTTTTAGATCTAGTAGATTAGGAGTATATTAAGCAATAAGAAATATAGAAATTCTTAATATAGCCCTTATTAGTATTTCTAATTATCTCTAATAATGTATTACCTACTAATCCCTAAAGGTTAATATTTTTATATTAGGTTTAATAAAGTATTAATATTTTAGGAAAGGTATAAGACACTAAAGAATCTTATTATAGCCTTATTAAAAATCCCTAACCTTTCTCTAATATATTAATATTACTTATAAAGATACTATAAATAACCCCATTTTATATATACCAGCTAGGCCTTTAAGCTTTATCTATTACTCCTTTCTTATCTATATTATAAGCTTTATATTAATCAAGTCCTTTAATACCTTTAATACCTAGTTTTATAGCCTCTATACCTTTTACTAATAACAATAAAGGTAAATAGTATATTCTAGAGCTCTATAAAATCGGCCTCTATACCTCTATATAGTAGAGCCCAGGAACCTAGTAGTTACTATTACCGTTCTATTAGGATCGTGCTGATAGACTATAGAGAGTGAACGGATAGACAGTATTTAAAATATCGTGAAGGTGGAGGCCTGGAGCTTTGACCACCCAAAGTCTGCGGAACCATCAATCCAGTTCTAAATCCACAACACCCTTAAGAACAACCACCATCCCCTTTTGTACATAACATTCCGATATGACGAGCATAGACGAACTCTTCAAAAGACCTAACCTACCCTCCAAACGCAAACTCGAGAGCCCCTCCGATCCAACCCAATCATACAAATCCGCCAAACTCACCGCAAACGGAGATGCCAAACGGCGGGACCACGCCTCGGTAGAGGCTGGAGATCTGGATGATGAAGAAGCAGGGCCAGAACTCCCTCCTGGCCTCGCCGAGGATGACGGTCCGGATGAAGATGATGAAGGGCGCTTCTTTGGCAGTGGCATAGAGGAGGAGGCCAAACAAGCACTGGATTACCTGGATACGCGGGATAATGAAGAACACTATATGGAAGAGAAGATCGATAGCTCATGGCTTCGCAAACTGGCGCTCAGTTTCGAGAAGCGGATATCAAAGAACGCGGAATTGCGGGCGAAATACGAAGACGATCCTCAGAAATTCATGGGCTCAGAGGCGGATTTGGACGCAGATATCAAGGCGCTTTCGATACTTTCAGAACATCCAGAACTATATGAGGAGTTTGCGAAACTGGGATGCGTCAATTCGCTGGTGTCACTGCTAGCACATGAAAACACAGACATTGCGATTGACGCCATCGAAATGATCTCAGAGCTCACAGACGAGGATGTCCAGGCCTCGCCGGCCCAATGGGACGCCCTAGTCGACGTGATGCTAGATGCGGATCTGCTCGACTTGCTAGTCTCGAACTTCTCACGATTTGACGAAAGCATAGACGCGGATCGAAGCGGCGTATACCACTCCCTGAGCGTAATTGAAAACCTCGCATCGCAGCCCTCCACTGCCGAGCGTATAGGCGCGGACACTACACTGCTCTCCTGGCTCCTCAAACGCATCCAGAAAATAGAATCACCCCTGACCCAAAACAAGCAATACGCCGCCGAAATCCTCGCCATCCTGCTGCAATCCTCCTCGGCGAACCGTAAACGCCTCACGGAGCTCGATGGCGTCGACACCCTCCTCCAACTCCTCGCCGCGTACCGGAAGCGCGACCCGCGGAAGGACAGCGAGGAGGAAGAGTACGTCGAGAATCTCTTCGACTGCCTAACTTGCGTCGTCGACGAGCCGGACGGCAAAGCCAAATTCGTCGACGCCGAGGGCGTCGAGCTCTGCCTCATCATGCTGCGCGAGGGCAAGATGAGCAAGCCGCGCGCCCTGCGCGTCCTCGACCACGCCACCGGGTACGCCGAGGCCGCGCCGACCGCCGCGTCGGCCCAAAAGGGCGGCGCAAAAGCGAAGGACGACGACGCCGAGGAGCGCAACCCGAACCGCGGCGCGCTGGTCTGCGAGAAGCTCGTCGAGGCCGCCGGCCTCAAGACCGTCTTCGCCATGTTCATGAAGAGGCAGGACGCCCCGACTACCGAGCACCTCCTGGGCATTCTGGCGGCGCTGCTGCGCTCGCTGCCGGCGGCGTCGGCGCCGCGGATCCGCACGCTGGCGAAGTTTGTCGAGAAGGACTACGAGAAGATTGGGAAGCTGGTGGCGCTGCGCCGGGACTATGCGGGCCGTGTTGCGGCTGTGGATGCGCAGATTAAAGACGAGAGGCGTGGCAGGAGTAGGGAGGAAGTTGAGGAGATGGCGGATGAGTGGTTTTCGCGTCGGCTGGATGCTGGGTTGTTTTGTTTGCAGACGGTCGACGTAATTTTAGCGTGGTTGGTCGCTGAGGATGATGGCGCGAGGAAGAAGATTGTGAAGTTGCTGGCGGAGAGGGATGAAGGGCTGGCAGACTTGAGGAAGACGTTAAGGGAGCAGCTGGATGGGATGGACGAAGGGCTTGGCAGTGGGGAGGCGATGCTGAGGGATATGTTGGAGACGCTGATAGGATTTCTGGGATAGAGATCTAGTATGACAGGAATGTATATTTTGACAACTCGCGAGATCGGCTGCTTCGGCGATTTAAATGCGATGGTGTGAAGTTTGAATGTTTATTGATCTACCAAGATCCTTGGGGAGCTGTCCCATAAAAAATTTCTTTTTGCAGCGGATAATACTTCTCTCAGTACTTACCGTTTTCGGTCCCGGCCTTTTTCATCTCCCTTAGAATCCATTCGTTCCACAAGGCGAAACCTCGCCACCGTCCCCGCTATTTAATCCCTTAGTTTATTATATAAAATTCTGAGTCCCTAAGTCAGCAAACCCTTCACGGAGCTGAGGCCATTGTGGCCCTGAGCAAGGCTGACCGTTGAGGAAACCAACGCCAACCGTGCCAATGTCGACGTAGACGCCCTGAGGTTCGTGCAGAAAGCCGACTCGAGTAGAGCCACACTTAAGCTAAGCGTGACAATGCCAGGACCAAGATCGTTGATAATAGACTGGCGTGTGCATTGTGCTGTTCCGCGTTGATTTGTTCAGGTCGCTGCACGTTCTCCTGTTATATATTCATGGAAGAGAAGGTGAAGGTTCTCGAGCCAATTTCTCGTGGTTGTCCGAGGAAGGCAGCCACAAAGCGCAGTGCGAGCCATTTCGCTTCTACCAGTACATTGTCTCTTTGAATCTCGTTTTAAGTGGGTGTTAATGTCGCTGGCCAAACGGTGCGGATTTACACCCTTTTTACGTAGGGCCGTACCTAAAGAAGGCAGAAGCCCGCTGAAGCAGCCGTACTTGTTACTTAAAAAGGTATGAATTTGCACCGTTTAATCAACAAGATCAACAAGCGTTTACAACAAGATGCAGAGAGACGGTGTAGGCCATAACGATTGCTGGTGTGTGAGTCTAGGGTCCGGACTCGTTCGCAATTTTCGTGTGCTGCTGTCCTGTTAGCTATTGCGTAATCGAGGTTGAAGGTGGTTCTATGAAAAGGCTTGGATCAATTTAGATCATATAACTCGGAAGAAACATTAAGGCGAGGAAAGATATTAAAATGCCCGAGCGGTGATACTGGAAATTTGAACATGTTCATCGTTGGGGTACAAGTCGACGAAAATTTTGGCGCGGGCCTATGCTTAACGCGTACCGGAGCTCTGCGTAGAGCTTTTATAGGGATTTTTTTGGAGCTTCTCTATGTAGAGCTTGCATTTGGGCTCATTTTTGAGGGTCTTGTAACCGATTTCGTGTGGCCAATTCACTGG
Organism: Cenococcum geophilum 1.58; assembly: GCF_001692895.1. Classification (NCBI taxonomy): domain Eukaryota; kingdom Fungi; phylum Ascomycota; class Dothideomycetes; order Gloniales; family Gloniaceae; genus Cenococcum; species Cenococcum geophilum. Next base: position 578,527 of record NW_027137622.1, on the reverse strand, counting down.
GTGGCTAATACACTATGTAGCAGAAGCTTTATATAGAGCTCTAAGGGGGAGATCTCCTTAACCCCCCATAGAGCCGTAGAGCTTTGTAGAGCTTTTAGTCTGGTACATTTATGGGAGCGTTGTGGAGGGCTTCGTGAGGTGTTCGTGCAGGCGTTTGTGTAGAACTTCGTGTTTATAGAGCCTTCCTAGTATATTAACGCCGTATGTTAGTAGAGCTTTAGAGCTTCGTATAGACTTTCAGGTAGAATTTCAAGTAGAGGTTTTAAAAATTTAATATTCGTAAAAATGGCACCGTCTGGACAGCAATTGTGCCTCACGCTCCGAACGGCTAAGCAGCATGACCCAATCACTATAGTTCCTGGGGGGCTAGCTGTAGGCTTGAGAACATGTACTCTAGAAGTTCCCCGGAGAAGATTTTACACATTGGTTCCATCCGGAGTGCAGACCCCTGGATAACACCTAGTCTAACAGGAAGACAATTCTCTAGGACGGGCATCGTGTGGCGAGGCCTCCACGTAGCTCGTTCCTTATGGTCCATCGGTGTTGGTTTTGGGGAGTGACAGGTTTCATTTCCAATGGTCTGGGTCCTAGCACCAGCATCTTCTAGCTCTTTGTTAATCAGAAGGGTGAGGGATCGGTCGAAAGGAGGTATTAGAGTTCAATGTCGTAGTTGAATATTTGCCAGAAGACTATCAGCGTCCGGGATGAACACCACCCGAGATGGGAGAAGGTCTGTGGACGAATTCCGAGTGCAAGAGCTTCACTTAGAGTATGACGCGATAGATCGCGAATAACCCTAGACAGTTCTTATAAAAAATTACGGAATATTTCGGCGATAGGCTATCCAAGGACCACTTTTGAGCATTGGTACCTGGGAGAACCCGGTAGAGACGGGAGCACAGAGTGCAAGGAAGATTTCCGGAAACTGGGCATGGTTTTGAAGCAGGCAGTATTGATGGATGTTTGCTCAGCCGTGGATTGTTGGAAGCTAACGCTTGCAAGCGAAGGGTGGCAGTGTTGGGAAACCCGTCATATGGTCATTCCTTGAGGAATGCACTAAGAGTTGGGAGGCTTGAAGTCTTCAAGCTTCCACCATGTCCATGGCGCTTTTGGAATTTGTCCACGCAGGAGAGGTACATAAGTTAACCGGAGAACAACACATGCACGAGGAGTAGCGGGAGATCAAAGCATCTTCATAGCCTCTTTTGGTAAGATTAGTGTTGGTGGCGTGGAATCTCAATATGCAGTAAGTTAAACGATGCGGGTTGGTTGCTAGGAGTGCTGTTTGTGGGTGTGTGGGGTAATATATTAATTCTGCAGAAGAGAGCTTGAAATTAGTTGAACGGTCCGGTCAGGCGAGCAACAGGAGAATTCAGATTGCCGAATTACGACCAGTGCTTCCAGCCCCACCTTTCTTCAGCAGATAATGAAAAAAAGTTAGGGCGTCGAATTACCATAAAGAGATTTCTAAGCTATAACGCCCCTCAATCCGTAAGTCCAGATGTGGAACGAAGCCAGCAGAGCTTCAGATATCGCTGTCGTAACCTCAAGCGGAACAAACAGTACATGAATGCAGACTTGTTGAAGACGAGGATGTGGCGGTGACATGTAGAGAATTAGTCCACGAAGGTAGCTTAGGTAACTTGACGAAAAGACAAGCATTGTTGGTATGTGCATGGGGTTTGCCAAAGATATAGCAGGATTAAGCGCCCATACTGCAAGTGCCTAACCGTTGGCCTTCTTGGGGATGTGCGGACAAGGTTTAGCCACGCGGAGTCCGCCTTCTCCGCATCTGGCTAGCTTTGCTAGCTCTGGAGGCCAGTTCACATGTTGGTGGTGTCCGGCTATCCGCAACTAGAAAGCCTTTTCTGCGGCCCGTCAGCTGCCGGAGATGCTGCAGCACAGAGTAGACCGGGATAGAGTAGGTGGAGCCCCGGTCGGCCAGCCGTGTCGTGAACGCTCTGGCTCATCGAGTCATCGATGAGCATGGGGACATGGGGAAGATGCAAGCGAAGAGGCGCGAGAGGTTAAGCGCGATTATCGAATATTGCCAAAGGAAAGTCTAGAGGAATCGTCCCCTGGGCGATATCCCGCACTGCAGGTGAGCGATAAAAGGTAACGCGAACGAAGCAGGGCGCAGCAAGCAGGAAGCGGGACGCAGTGTTGCAAAAGCTAAGAATGTCCCACACCTTTGAAGATAGACAACGACAAGATTCTGGCCCCCAATCGGCCATAGTTGTAAAAGGTGCCTGCGTCTCGGGTTTGAGGAGCGAGATGACGGACAGCACACTTGTCGGTATTCAGCATCGTCGGTCAACGAGCTGCATACCAAGGAAAGTCTCCCAGGCCATGGCGTTCCGCGTAAGCCGCTCTCGCGTTTATGGCGACGGCCAGACGGCCTCTGTTCGTTTGGCGCCAGCGCGCCACGTATTCCGGTGTGATTCTGCATGTCAAACCAGGGCAGATGGGGCGAAGACCCTCGGCAAAGGCTGCAGATTGCCGGCCAAGGCCCGCTGCCGCAGTTTTCGAATTGAGTTGCGGTGGTCACAGTAATCGCAGCGGCCGCAGTGGTCGCGGTGGTTTTTTGTGGTGGGATAGCTACGGCCGCACTCTGCACGAGCTACTGCACGAACGCCCATATCCCACCTATCCAGCAGCCTGAAACTGCGAATGCCCCCCCAGAAGTCCCCTCCAAAAGCACGGTAGACTCGCCACAAGTCAGTGTCGGATCTGCTGGTTTCTCAAACTCTCGAGCCCTGAGTCGTGGAACGGAGAATTTACTTTGCGAATACAGATCGGCACCATCCGCCGTTGTTGGTGGCTTTCCCAGCTCCACTGCGCTGGTGCTGCGACAAGCCCAGGGCCTCTCGACACAGGCCGCTATCTTACCCGTTGGTTTTGTTAGGTGTTGTTAGGTTGGCTAGAGTGCTTAGGGTCATCGTTTAGGGCGTGCCCGACAGGCAGAGAAGGAGCGGATCCTTCACATTCAGCACATCCACCAGCGCTTAAATGCCTGGGGTGCTGGTCTTCGGCACACTCCCATTGGACTGTCCTAGCCAAGACGCGGCCGCCATCAGCGCACGGTTACCTAGGTGAGTTGACCAACACCTGGACTTCGAGGTCGGCCACGGCACGCCGCGAAGGAGACGACAAAGCACAAAGAAGGTGTTGCTTTCAAACCAACACGACTCCGAACTCCACGCCAGAGCCCCATCAAAGCTATATCAACTTCCGCACCGAGCTTGCTTTGCTGCTGCCATTGCTTCTTCTTAACTGCACCATTCGCCTTCCAGATTCCCGAGCAGTGTCGCTTGTCGCCCGCGCATCTCTCCGCTGCCTGATTCGTCGCTGCAACACGTCCGTCGGCCTTGCTACCAACAAGCTGGTTGCTCGCAAGGCAACTTTTTGTCGCCCAGCGGAGCCCTGCTCTAGGACTCGTCCAAGCGGCGCAGCTCTGGCGCAGCACGACACCTGCGACCTCAGAGCATGGCAACGGTGACGCAGCTAATGCCATCCCCTACTCAGGGCTTGAAGTCTGCTTTCAGCCCATATACGGACTCTCCCAGCTCACCAGCTTCATTCCCCCACCATGCGTACTCCAACAGGTGAGAGAGTACCGCCATCTTTACTCTATGTTACAATGCTGATGGCGACTCCTCCAAGATCCTCTGGCACCACTTCTGACCACCTTCAACCTCCCCCGAGCCCCTACCCAGCCCATATAGACCCCTCGCCTGTTGATAGCAATGGAACGAATTCGACCGAGGTAACAACATCAGGGCTGTTCTACTATCCATTCGCTAAGGCCCCTGCAGATAGAAGATGATGCGCAAGAAAATCCTCTTAGTGAGGATGAGTCGAGTGATATAATAAGGTCGCCAGACATGGAGGACATTACCAGTCCATCAAGCCAGGGCAGTGCAGGAAAGGTGGGCGCGCATTATTTATACATCCACTGCTGGGTATTATGTAGTTTAACCATCCGCCAGCTCACCAAACTCAACACGGTGGTGCCTACAAGGGCACGATCAAACTCCGATGAAGCCCCACAATCGGTCATCCATGCCCCAGCCGACTTCAAAACATTTGTAAGTATGACAGCCCGTGTTCTTTTTCACCACTCATTGACCAGGCAAAATTCCAGCAACCTCGAAAGTCGGTCGTCATTTCTTCGGCCGATATTTCCTCGGCGGCAACGGATAGCTCGGACGCTACTACCAGGTCGCCAACAACACCCGAGTCTAATGTATTACCTGATGACAAGGTACGATGGGAGCGTTTAACAGGTTTAGGAGTCATTGCGGCTGAGCACTCACAGCGAACGTCTGGAGCATTCACCTCTCCGATCAACACATCAATCCCCCCGCCAGGACCTGCAGAGCGTACAACACCGCGGGCACAAACGCGACAAGAAGTGGAGGACGAACGGAGAAGGCGGAACAGAGCGAGTACAAGTCTAGAAGGTGAATATGAGACTAGTCTATTTCCGGCTATTCCTCTAACTCGTTGCCCTAGATATTGCAGAAACGGAGGATAACGGCACAGCTCAAACTCCGGACGAGGTGGCCGAGGTGGCCGAGGCCGCCTCGGTGGTGTCTACAAGCACTCAGACTATGGGTGAAGCTCTCCAGGACATCCATGATGCAGAGAGAGAGATCCAAGCACTTAGAAATGCCTTGAGCGAATGCTGGACCCTATGTAATACGCTGGCTAAACTCAGCCAAAACCACCGGGAAAGGATGTTTCAGTTTTCTGGTGGGAGGGCCGAAACGCAGGAGCAAGCTTGGCAGAGCTGTTGGCGGCTTTGTCAGAAACTATATGACAGTCGGGATGAGGACCACGCTAGCCAGGTGCGGCCGACTCTAGAACTATGCCGGGATTTTTGCCAGGCTTTATTCGAAGTTAGACAGCGAGGAGACGAAACCGCGGACTCTGTGCTCCGTGTCAGCTTCGAATTAAATAACCACCTATATAATACTCACGACCGAAATTTGCCCGAGGCATTCAGAGAAAGGACGCTCGATTTCTATTTGACTTTATGCCATAGACTCATGAAGCAGAGAACATCGCTGCCCGAGGAAACGGATGCATTACTACGAGCTTGCTGGTCACTGGCAGAAATGCTTTTTAGCATCCGGCAAAACAACCGAGATGGAAAACCCGCCGACGAAGAGCTGTTCGGCTCAGCAGTTCAGGCTTGCTGGGAACTCTGTGACCTCTTTCGGGAAGGCTGGACACAGATCCGCCCAGAGAGAGGAACTCCTCGACCAAGCCAGTACGCTTTCCCCGCATCAATCAGTCAGCCCTCACGGTCCGAGCGGTCTTCCTCCGTCGACGAGAGTTATCACAGCGCCGTATCCATGAATCCCGAGACTCCTACCACCATCTTCGATGACCGTGAAGAGCTGTCACCAGCGGATGAACCAAATGTGCCGAATATCCTCGTTCTTGGACCAGAGAATAACACAACCCGGACTCACAACCGCTGGTCATCCTCCGCATCTACCTTGTCCGGTTACTCGGAATCATCCCAACGTACCTCCTCTACCGCAACGGCAGGCCGCGAAGACCCTCACCTTATCCGCCTCAAGGCACTAATTATGAAAGCTGCAATCAACGCAGGATATACTCGTGGACATCCGTTACCCGCCTATGTAAAAAGCTTACCATCAAACTCATTTGGGTCAGCACCCTGGCAGACTAAGTTGCTGGAGTCCTATAAGAAGCTTGTAATGACCGACCCAACACTACGAAATGCCCATAAACTACCACCAAGGCGGCTAACTGCCGGGGAGGTGGCGCGCGCTGTGCAGTGGATGGGTCGGAGCGAACAATTTTCTTGGATGCGAGACTTGTTCCGGTTCGTTTTTGGGTTCTTTCCAGAAGATCCAAGTGCAAGGAAGAACGTTACGATTTCGACATAGTTTCCCGTGGTGTAAGAGGACAGGAGCTTTACGGCTTCGGATTGGGGTTTGTTGGCCTGTCGTGTAAGATGACCTACATTTTTTCACCCGTCTTGTCATCTTCTGAAATTCATGGGAGGCTTTTTGGTGTCATAATAGTTAGGGTGAGCACCTGGATTTCCCTACACATGGGATTAATTCGTCATCGCCTGGTCTTGGTTCCGACACATCTTTTGTTTTATTTTGGAAGGCTGGCATCTGCGTTGATTTTAACCCCACGTGCGATTTAGCTGCTGGATTGCGATATACCCTTTACGCTCACTTTTGGGACCAACTTTGATTTATTTTAGAGCCTAATGTTGGTGTTGGGGTTTAAGGCCATATTCTTCACTTCAACTGTACATTTTTCTGGGATAGCCCCCCACGTAATTGAGGCACCTTCTCCTGAGAAGGTCACGCTATACTATTCTTCCTCTATAAGGTTTCTGTTCCTGTTAAAGCTCTCTAAGACTTCTAACCATCTAGCGCGCTTGCCTTCAAGGCGTTACTGTGGGAGGCACTCAAGTTTACGATTTCACTGACATGGACTGCACTGGAGATTTTTCACAAGAGAATTCGAGTTGATGCAGAGGCATAACTGTAAGTACAACTCTACCCCATGTTTATTTCACCCAATAACTAACCACCCAACCACCCAGTCAATCCCCCCTCGCACTCCGACTTAAAGCCTCGTCCCCACCGCCCTCTCCTTCCTCCCCTCCAACAACGCCACGGGCACCTCAACGACCTTATCCCTCAAATAATCCGCCACGCCCTTCCCCAGCCCATCCAACCGCGCGCTCCCGCTGACGCCCCGCCCCAGAATCCCATACACGACGAAATGCACCGCCCCGATCCCCGCAAACTCGACCCGCTCGACGTGGTACGCGGCGTCCCAGTCGTCGCCCAGCAGCTGCGCCAGCCGCGCGCGCGTCAGGAAGCTGCGCAGCCAGGCCCACGCGCGCGCCGAGGCGTGCGCGCCGGACACGAAGAAGCCGATGTTGGCGTTGCCGGCTTTGTCGCCGCTGCGTGCGAGCACGATGTCGCCGAGGCGGGTGGGCTGCGTGGGGCCGAAGGAGGAGAGGGGCGTGGGGGAGGCGGTGTCGTAGTTTTCGCGCGGGGTCAGCGGCGCGAAGTGCGGTGGGGGTGTTGTGCGGGTTGTGGAGGGGGCGGAGGAGGGGGAGAGGATGTGGATGGCGGTGTGGAGGGACGATTGCGGGTAGAGGGCTGGATAGTAGGAGAGGTAGGGGCGGGGGAGCGCGAAGCGTTGGTCCATGGAATGATGGAAGCCTTGGGAGGGTCAGTTGGAGTGAGGAGCAAAGGGAGGGAGAAGGGGAGGGGTACCGGAGAAGTGCTGCATGAAGAATTCGCTCATCGTTTGCGCGAGGCCGATGTTGATGCTTGGGTCGGAGGCTTCCGCGAAAATGCGCATGTAGGTCGTGCTTTGGAGTTGGGATCTTGGATTTGGTTGGGGTACGCCCACCCTTTTATCAAGTCAGTTAATTGTTTTGACTGATACCACGCTGAGAGAAATATAGAGTCTTGCCTTTGGAATTCAAGAACGTCGAACTTGTCAAGGATTCCTCTCCGCTTTAGCCCGAAACGCATCATTCGCTCATATACATCCCATTTTTCGGTGGTTGCATACCCAGTAGCGTTCACTAGGATCTCGCTTTGGTAGCCGTCGCGATAGAAGATTGCCAGTTTGGTGGTTGGGGGAGGTGGTGCTCCACGAATGCCCCACACTCGGACTCTGCGGGGTGTTAGTTTAAGTTGCTCTTCGGGCCTTCCAAAGAATCTACCTGTCTCTTCCCACTTCTTCAACCTTCACGTCGTCAAGGATACCCTTTACATCGCTGTTTAGATATATGTTACCCTGCAACTCATACAGGAATTGACATTTGACTATATCGGCAGTAACCATGCCTTTAGTATTCTCGTGCTTAGTGATCACGCAGCTCCCATCTTTTTCGATTTCGGCAATCCCAAAAACGAGATCATAAAGCTGATCTATCCGCCCCACGGACTATTCGCTTACGCTCATAGTCCTACGCAGCTCAACGGAACACCGAGCTCAACGGAACGTGTACCCAAGATTAAGCCTTACCTATTTCCTTATACAATTAAATCACCACAACCATGCCTACAGAATCCGAAATTATTGGGATACGCGTGCAAGATGCACTTCGTGAGTTATTACGCATAAAAACACCCAATATTTAATTGGCAGCCCACCTATATAATGCGCCGTTTAAACGTGTCTATAACCGCGTTAACGGTATTAAGAGTAAGATGCAGAGGCCTAGTAGTAATAAGATGCTTAATTAACACCAGGAGGCTATTCTCCTATCCTATATCGATTAAATGGACCGCCTTAGAGTCGGCGCGCTGTTCCACTAAGTCTATAATTGCGCGCAGCGTATCCTTAAGCTCTATGCGCCTAACGGCACCGAACTACCTACTCTTAGACGCGACTAGACTAAGAGATTTCTTAAATAAAATACAACTACATTTAAATCCTTATCTATCCTATTAGGATGGGCAAAGACTAGCCTTATTTCATGTAATTCTGAGGTTATATTAACTAGATTGCGACGTTAAACAGCTATAGTGTGTCTATCTACGCCACTACCGACAATACTATAACTACCGCGGCTATAACCTATAGTGCCACAAACCTAATACACCGCGCAGCTTATAGATAACGATAAACCGGGTTCGTAGCTTTATTATTAAGCAGCCTAATAGGGTAAGGAACCCTTTATTAATACTTTATAAGAGCGCTAGAAAGAATACTGTGCTTTACTTATTAGTAGAGGAGGACCTATATTTAATATAGGTAGTAGTACGCGCCTGCGCAAAGCGTTAAAGGACTAATTAACGGGTTATTTAAAAGGGAGGCTTAATATCTGCAGTAGATGGACGGCTTAAAGTATTATAATAAGTTCAAAAGGAAGCAGAGAAGGCAGGTAGGGTGGCTGTACATGCGGTAAAAAAGCAGGTAAAGGAGGACGCTACACAACGTGCAGAGGCCTTAGACTCGTAATATTTGGCAGGATTGTAGCTAGGCTATTGCTTAAGGTGCTCCACCAAGAATTTCTGTATATATGTAGCCTACGTAGAAATCTACGGCTTTAAAATCATGTGGTGGGGCTCGTGTTCCGTTGAGCTCGGTGTTCCGTTGAGCTGCGTAGGACTATGAGCGTAAGCGAATAGTCCGTGGGGCGGATAAGGGATATTCGTAAAACCCGGCAAAGTTGGAGCCGGTCACGTACGCGCTACACTCGATCAAGTGCCCAGCTATAAGAGCGCCAGCTAGTCTATCATAATCAGTATCAGACCAGGAATACCAATACCACGCTGCGCCGATGACCTTCCAGATAATTAGTGCATCTGAATAAATCAATGGAAAGATCTTGAACTTACAGGGGAAGCATCGGCGACCCGCCCGGCAATGATGATATCAGCGCCAAGTTCCAGACCTTTAACTATCTCTCGAGCTCCAAGGTAAGCATTGGCCGATACGACTGGTTTTGATTCGCTCTCCACAAGCGCAAGCGTATTCTTGGCGAAGTGGACTTCCGGGTGTTGGCCACGGAGGTAGCTTTACTGCTGAGGTGTCGGACTCCGAACGACTACGGACACCGAAGGTTGAACTAGGGTCAATTCCTTATGTATATTAGGGCTCTTAGAGCCACCTTGAATCAAGCAGATCAATCGTTCAATTCTGTGTCTCTATCTACCAGCTAGCTTATGTCATTTTTGATACCTGCCTGGCTGAAACCGGGTTGTCTGAGTCTAGGTGAGGTGGAAGGCCATGCTTCTTGATATCTTTCATGATTGGTAGCAGATTATCACCTTCCACGTACGCGATCTTGAGCGAGAGACCCTTTTGTGTAACCTGATGCAAAAGCCATTATTTCGCTAATCGCAGCTTCATTGGAGAGTGAGCTCACCAACTCCTGGGTCTTCTCTGCCAACCCTTTCGGATTCAGCACACCCCCATTGATGATAACTTTAATACGCTTCTCCGCCAGCAAATCCACAGTCTGCTCGATACCTTCCCAAGCTGTAAGTTCATACCCAGAGTGCTTCCCTGCTGCGTGTGCCTCTGCATTTTCTGCAATGTTTAGTTCTGTTTCGCCAAGGAAGTAAGCCCTAATACCTAGTGTTCGCGTGATAGGTCTCGTTCCACAAGGTTTGTTACGAGCTCCGACTTTTTTTATGATTCCCCCTACACTCGTGGCTGAATCGCTCAACCACGACGGCTTAAAATACTTCTAAAAGTTCATCGATTAGAGAGACGGCCCGATATTTTATAGATATTGGGTCTGAATTGGCCTATAACCCCCTAGAGCCGTGCTTATTTTCTTCAAAAAAAAAGTCGTTGTTAAGGATTGTAACAATACCTATAACGTTATAATGTCGCAACAAGTATACGTATAAGAGCCAAAAACTAATCGTTTATAGACCTAGCTCGTGTAATTATTTTAAGCCTATATGCAGCCCTAGACTTTACGTGGGTGGCTTTATTATCTTTGTTAAATATTATATATATCCCCATACATATTTAGGCAACGGATGTCACAACGGACGTCGCAACGGACGTCGCAATGGGTATATATACAAGGTCCAAAAGTTGATCGATTATAGAGCTGGTTCTTGCGATTATTTTAAGCCTATGTGCAGCCCTAGACCTTACGTGGGTAGCTTTAACAATTCGTTAAAGAAGGTGACTGCTCTATATACAAATTAAGTCGCGTCGCTTAATAAAGTCTCAGACCATAGAATCAACTTTTTGACAAAAAAGGTTAGCGATATCCGCTTGCGGATATACGTATGTCCGCTAATTGATTCTACGGGCTTGCTGAGGTAAGAGATAACTGCACGCCAGAATACCGATATTTTGACACGCATAGTAAGTGCCAAGACCGCTCGCGCATTACACTCGTTTCCTATTATACCTAAACATGAATACCTCCCTTTACCACGTCTCCCATCCGAAGACAATATTCTCCCGTTATCACCTTCCTCGTATTCCTTACCTTCTCATCTCACCCATATTAATGCCTAAGGGCTGACCCGGCACACTCCCCGGTGCCTCGTACACCCCTGGTCCTGTAGGCCACACCTGCCTCCCATCAATCATATTTGCGTCGCCCATTGGAGGCGGCACGCTGCCTCTATGCGCCGGTGTAGCCCTCATCTGGCTCGCATCAGGCGTATATGGCGGCGCTGGGCTCATCGGCTGTCCCTGCGGCACTAATCCGCTGGTAGGCATGCCTTCGGGCGTATAGCCTATATGGCGCTGCGGGTGTAGTGGTTGGTAGGGCGTTGGTGATACAGTAGGAACAGGTACCGTCATTTCTGGCAGCGCTCCGGCAGCGTTAGGCTGTGTGTAGTACTCTGCTTGCGCACCACCCATTGTACTCGCGATGGCAGCACCAGCACCTACGCCTGCAACGCCGTTTCCCGCAGGCCCAACGGATGAATTGATGGGCGGCTTGGGGTCTACTGGTGGCGGGCCGCCTGCAGGTCCGTCACGGGCGAACCCGCTTGCCCCAGAAGCATTTTCACGGCGGCGACGCGTGAGTAAATAGAAAATCCCGAAACCTAGGGCGGCGAGGACGGCGATGCCACCGACGACACCGCCCGCGATAGCGCCGGCGGGAGTAGGTGTTGGCATTGGTGTTGGTGTTGGTGTTGGTGTTGGTGTCGTTGTCGTGGATAGCGATGCGGGTGGTGCAGATGAAGTAATAGTCGGCGGGGGTGTGGCTGTCGTGGTTAGGGTCGTGGTAGCCGTGAAAGGTGCGTATGTCACAGTTACAGAGCCGCCGTTGTATGTCGGGTACACAGTGACGACGGTTCCGGCTATAGCACAGCCGAAGTATGTGAATTCCGTGTCTGGGAAGACAAAGATGTCGTATTGGCAGTAAGGGGCTGCACTGCCGCAGCGCGTGATATAATTGTCAGATCGACAGGCCGCGTTGCAGTATCCCAATGAGGCGTAAGGAACGCAGGCTGTAGCCAGAAGGCAGTCGATGATGTCAGTGCCCGGGCAGCAGCCGAAAACGCCGTTGAAGGTATTGGTAACGCAGACGTCGCCATCAACTCTGCAAGTAACTGGACGAGCTGCGATGGAGTTAGTCGCATCGCGGACAAAATTTGTGTGCGTATAACTTACAGGAAGTTCCGCTAATGTAGCCGCAGGTGCTAATCCCTTGACGCTTAAAGAGTTCATACCCCTTTCCTATAGCTCCTACAAGACCGGTTGTAGCTGGGCTCCAGCCTTCGTGTGCAGGGTGGGGCTTATTAGTTATATCCGGTCCTGCCCATGGGATAGTAGACGCGCCAGGGAGCAGCGCAAGAGCTACCGCGAGGAAGAAAAACATGGCTATAGTAACGATAACTCAGATTACAACACGGTACAGATAAATAAATAAGGAGGAAGAATAATAGGGAAAAGAGAAGGATTAGGATATAAAAGGCTTACGGCTAAACCCTTAAGTATATTAGTTAGCTCCCATAACGTACAGCAAATAGCTACCGCGGTCTAGGCATTCTTTAGAAGAGCAAGGTCATTCGATATTACAGCTTTATTGGACTATGGCGACAAAATTCGAGACTGGCGGTAGATTGGAGGAGATTGAAAAAACAATTAACGGTGGCTAGCAGTAGAGCCAGTCTAGACTCTGCACCCTCTCTTCAATTCCGGTGGTTAGCGCAGCCACGTCTGCACGGCCTTTTTATAAGGGAAGTTTTGGTATTTTGCTGTTGAAGGGAAAGTTAATAAAGCACGCTAACCACTGGGTGCTGTAGAGCTATCCCTTGCATAGATGGTGTGGATGCGATTGTGGCCCGTGCACGACGTCAAAGAAGGTGAGGCTCGCTTAATTGGATTTTCGCAATAGTAATTGGCTAAGCACGGGCCACCATATTGCGCGCAAGGGACAGCCCTGCATAGTTCAAGATGGTGGCCCGTGCTTAGCCAATTACTATTGCGAAAATCCAATTAAGCGAGCCTCACCTTCTTTGACGTCGTGCACGGGCCACAATCGCACCCACACTATCTGTGCAAGGGATAGGCACGCGCGCAGGCGACAAGACTAACTAGGAAAAGGATGGAGGTATAAAAGCGGGGTATAGCCCTAAGGCTAGGCGTATTAATTTTAGTATTAACGGTATAAGTTGCGTTAGGATAGAGAATTTGCTAGGTTAAGCATTTATAGCGAGTTTGTATATAAAGGTCTAGCTCAAAGCCTTCTACCTTAAGCGAAGCAGTAAGGAACAGTTACGAAATTCTATGCGTGGACGGCGTACAAGCGCTAGCGCGAACGGACGGCGAGCGCAGCCATTCAGGCATAGTGAGACTAAGTAAATAACTAGCACGTATACACCACCCTGGCGCATCTCGCTGTAAGTGCCTTATTAGCGCTGCCGATCATCCGGAGAACACCGTCTCTTTTACTAGGTAAAATGGGGTTAGTCTCCGACGGGTCAGCATGCTTAGAAAAACGCCCATATTTAAATCAAATGAAGCTCTTCCAATTAAACGATTGTGAGGGATTTTGCCTGTATACTGATATCTATAGAGGAGCAATTAAGCGATCGTTAAATTGCTAAACGAGTATCCAATTCCTTCCTTTAAGCGCATACCTAAATCTACCACTTGGTTACGCCGCCTCTGGCTTTAATTATATCGCGCGCGCGTTACCTTAGAGATGCGATAAGGCGGTATAGATCTTCTTCTATCCCTTAACCCGTTGAAATTGGTCCTCATGTTATCGATAAGAGTCTACCAATCGGATTAGCTTAATTTAATGCCCGTGTACTCCCGATTCCGGTGTTCGCGCACAGACCACTTTCTCCGAGGGCCTCGACGGGGAAGGGATAATCTTACCCCACTCTTCCTAAATTACCTGTCACATTTGCTGCTCTATAAGGCCTATTGCAACGTTTAGTAATTTATTCCTTTATCTTCTTCTAAAGCGCTTTAATTAGATTAAGATTAGGGCTATTTGCGGGCTAATTAAGTCTTCAAATCCGGTCAGTTGTGTGGCTCTAATAGATTATACTGTGTGTGCGGTAGTGCCGTCCATGTATGTAATAGATGGGGTAGGATTAAACGGCACGATCACGAGTAGAGGTTGTTCAGATATTTCCATTTGATATTGGCGATTAATCCACATACGGCTAGTGGAAGGATTGATCGACACGCACTTACAACGAGATGTGACAAGGTGGTGTACAAGATGGCGGGGACCCTTTTGTGACGATCGCCCACCGCCAAACGAACACGACGCGACCCAAAAGGACATTGTCGAACCGAATGGTTCGACGGGGCTCGGTAACCAATCCCTTGTGTGGCAAACTGCGATTTTTGATTGGGGCGTATTTAGCCGTCCTGCTTCAGCTAGCATACCTCGGTTAGGCTAGTTAGTGGCGTTTCGGTAGACCGCACTACTAAAAACACGAAAATCGACCTAACGGAAGGTTGCTTTGAAAAGCCACTATAAAAGGTCATTAAATATATATTTTGAAGGAAGCGAGGTAGAAAGTTATAATATATAACGTCATAGTTATACGTTTCTAGCCCTTCTCTATTAACTGCTTGCTAATTACATCCCTTCCCCTAGTAAAATAGGTCCTATAGTTATTAATAAGGGCTAGCTAATAGATCTAATAGGATTAAGGCTTCATAACTATACGCGTACTTTTAATTCTAGTATTTATATATAAACTAACTCTTATAGGACCCTACTAGGGGAGGGGATAGGTATTTAAACGGTTTAATTGTTACGGACTTTATATCGGCAGTAGTATAACTACTAAGAGAAGACATAAATGGGTTAGTTAAGATGGTATAGGAGGCGCTAGAACCGATTAAGCTATAAGATAAGGGGTAGCTAAGTTATATAGCTAAGTTACCTTATAAGTTTAGAATGTGGGAACGTGGGAATATAGGAACGCGATGTACTAATATACTAATATACTAATATACTTAGGGCATTTCTTAGGCGTAGGATTATATACTTAAAGGACTACAGTCCCTACCTAAATAGTTCTTCTCTTTATAGTAAATCTTAGAATATAATTAGAGTTAATCTATTAGGCAACTTACTTTACTAGTAGTGTTTATATTATTAACTTCTTATTTACCTATATACCTAGCCTATTAATAAGTCTACCGTAGTATTACTATAAGGCCTTATTATATATTTACTACCTAGTTATAGTATTAATAAAGTTAAACAATATACTACCTAAAGTAGTAACTATAACGCTATTAACGGCAGTAATAACTTTAGGATCTAGAGGGGACACTAGTATAAGGATAATGACTTATAAGTAGCTATAATAAATTAACTTAGAAGTGTTATGGAATAAAGTAACGTTAATAATTAGGTACTACTCTAATAACTTTAAGGTATAAAAAGGAAAAAGATTAAGATGCTATTAATTAAAAGATTTATAGGAGAAAAGTATAAGCTAAAGGGATTCCTTATATAGATAAGGCTGAAGCTTTAGTATAAAGAAACTAAGCTAGCAGAGCTAGTGGATCAAATAGCGTATATAGGGTTATTTTTAATAAGTAGGGCATTAGAGTGGTTTATACCTTATCTTACGGAGATATAGTCTAATAAATTAGCAATTACTAACCTAGAAGCATGGTGTATATTCTTAAGTTAGAACGGATTTGCTAATAGACTAATATAGATATATTGAGATCCGGAATTAATAGCAATAGCTAAAGGAAAGCTATATTAACTTATATAGAAGGGATTAGCAATAGACTATATAATGCAGTTTTAAATACTAGCAGCTTAGACTAAATAGAACTAAGGAGCGTTAATAGTATAGTATAGAAGGGGACTAAAGGCTAAAGTTTAAACAACTATAATATTAATGGATAACCTAAATAATATAAGAGAGCTAATAAAATAAGCTATTAAGGTAGATAACTAGCTATACTAAAGTAATAAATTTAGCAGAATATAATAGGGACCGACGTATATAAGAAAGACGTAGTAAGTATCTAAACTATAGTATAGCGCAGAGCTAACAGACCTAAGTAGTACTAAAAAGTTAAGATAATAAGAAAAGAAACTATATATTACGGCACTGACCTAACGCATACTGTTTTATACTATCTCGTACTGTTTTCTACTATTAGCTAGCCCACTACTAGCTCCTTTGCGGCTGGCCCTACTATTTATATATAATACCCCTGTTTACCTTCTTCTTCTCTTTATATTATAACGTGGTTATTTAGCCTACCTATATTATAGAGCTGTAACAGTTTATAGTATCTCCAATTACGCCCTATCGCGATCTTTTCTCTTCTTAATCTATTATCTTTATTCTCCTAGTCCTTATTCTATCCTCCTAGTATAATTATAATCTAGTATAACCAGTAGCACTAAAATATAGTCCCAGATAATCTTAGCACAGTCTTAGTATAGCCTTAGCATAGTCCCAAGTAGTCTCGATAATCTTAGTATTATAGTTAGCCCTATAGACCCCAATTACTTTACCTAGATCTATTAGAATGGGCGACTATAATATAAATAATACCCTAGTAACAAACACCCGTAAAGCGCTCGCTCGCTTTTTTAATACTTCCTATACTAATATCGCCTAGGCAATTAGGAATGGTCTTAAGTACCCTAAGGACCTTAATATAACAGAAACCTCTTAGCACCTCTCTATTTATATAACCTTTTTAACTAGTATTAAGAGTGGTCTTTAAGCCGTCTATAATAAAGGCTAAACCGTAAAGCCCTAACTTAAAGAAGCTTAGCACAGAATTAACTCCCTTAAGATACTTAAACTACGTATATAACAATACGAATAGCAAGCTTTTATATATACTAAGACTATATAAAGTCTAAGCTTTTAGATTACTACACTTACCCAGACTATTGCTGATAAGAATACTGCTACTAGCTCCCCTCTTTTAACTAAGCCCTATAGAAAAAAGCGTAAAGTAAAAAATCTAACCCTATTTAACGGCAAGGGATTACTAACTAAAAAATGATTTTTTTTAAAATATAGGAAATAAAGATCTAAAGCGTTTTTGTAACCGACTACCGGTATCAGTACCCTGCTAAAACAGTACGCTGTCTCACCAGCGTACCACCCCGTCTCGACTGCGTATCACCCTGTTTTAGCTACGCATTGGTACCCCCTTTCATCTTATTTCTTACACCTTCCTCATGTATTTATACCACTTGATTTCCATAGATTTACAATGAAGTCGCTCGTTCAATACCCATACTGCAAAGCTTACAGTTTTCTAGAGGGATGTAAAGTGCTTTAAGACCCTAATGGACGATGTCCTCTATATATTAGATATACTAATAAATAAGGCTTATAACTATATTAAGTATAGCCTTAATATACTATGTATATACCTAAATAACTTAAGTAAATAGAACTTCTCTAATTAAGAGTCTATATTTATATATATAAGGAAGTACTATAAGACTATAAATATAACCCAAGCGGCTAAAAATAAGTTGGATACCTTAAGCTAGGGCAAGTATAACTATTAGTTCTAAAAAGTAGAGCTTAATAAGTTAATAATTAAAGCAAATAAGATTAAGGAATAAAAAGTGGACCTACTTAAAAAGAATATTTCCCTAAAGATAAAGGACCTAGCCTTTACCCTTAGCCGTAAGATCGGCGATGCTAACTATAAAGGCTAGAGTAAGTAGATAGACATATTCGCTTATAACCTATAAAACTACGCCTACTATACTAAGCTAAATACTGCTAGAGGCTATTGACCTATATTATCTAATAATAATACCTTAGCACTGGCACTATAGAATGACCTAATAGACCTTAACGCCGTTAAATTCGGCAGCGGTAGTAGTGGCCTCCCTAATAACGTCTAAAGATATTATATAGACAATAGACTCTACCTAGCGTATAGTTAACTTAGCTATTAGAAAGATGCTTATAACCTAAGCAGAACCTAAATCCCCTTCTAATACTACTACGCTAGCCCCCTTCTAGCCGCGGCGGATTCTTTAGTAGAGGGATAGTAACTAAAGCGGTAACCGCGGATAGGGATATAGGTTTAGATATAGAGACCTACCCCTATAATTCCCTTCCCTAATATAGCCTTAGCTAATAGCCCTATACGCGAATAATAGATAAGTACTTTATATTGCTACTAATTATAAAACTAGCTATATCCTTAAAAAAGTACCCTTTAGTATATATATACCGTCGGAGACTAATACATTAAGATATACTAGTTAAGACCATAGCTACTAGCTAAGCCCTATAATTTAGTTATTAAAAGGCCAACTTTTAGACCAAGTCGCCTCTAAGGGTTAAAACTATACAGGGAGGAGGATAAAAGGATTAGATCTATGCTACTAGATTAGTTAGACCTTATTTTAAGCCAACTGCTACTTAACCTTAGAATAGTAAACAGTAATAGAAATACTATCCTTATTTAGACCTACCTCTCCTTATTACGCAACCTACTCCTATAAGTTTTTATTAAAATAGTAAGCCTTACTAATACTAGTGGTATAGCACTAGCGTTTATAGACGAAGACTTGCTTATAAAAAAGCATAATATTATAATAAAAAGACTCCTAGTTCTAAAACCACTTTGCCTTACTAACGGACTCCTATCCAGCTTTATTACCTACTACTTTATAATAATAATAATAATAATAATAACAATTGGCCATTATACAGAACCTATACTTTTTTACATTATAAAGCTATTACCTTCTATACTAGTAATTCTTAGAATACCCTAGCTAAAAAAGTATAACCTAAAGCTAGACTTCCCCGCCCTAAAGCTTAAGTTTAACTCTAACTACTATACCTATAACTACCTCCTATAGTATATTCCTAGCTATAACTAAATAGTACTATACGGACGCATTATACGGCTAACGCTTAGATACCGCTAGCTAATAGTAAAAGAGGTGCCTAATACTAGTAAGCCAATATATGTAGTAAATAAAGTGGAGATTCTGGAAGACTAGACTATTACTCTATTTCTAAAAAAAAAACTACTGGAACTATAAGTCCCCTATATATACTTGCTTAACCTAAGTTAGCTAATAAGATACCTAACTTTAAGTTATTTGCTATACGTATATACAACTATACGTATAATAGCTAAAGGCATTATAGCTAAGACCGAAACCAAAGCAATTAAGATCTCCCCCCTATAACGCCTAACCTTATACCTATCTCCTACGCGCACCGTATAGGGCCACCGCTTTATTTCCGCCCCCTAGGCTAACTAAGCCGCGCTAGCCTAGCTGTAATACTAGAGAACTAGACACGCCCTAACCTAGACAACATTAGATATACTTATACTATTAATTTTACCCAGTTCTATAAATAAAAAGGCGTAAAGGTAATAAGGATCTATATAGCGGAGCTAGTAGAACTAGTTAAATAAAAAAACCACTAATAACTACTTAAAGAGCTGCCTATAGGCCTAATAGAAGTACTAAACTGTTATAGGACGGGGGCAGTAGCTATAAAGCGTATGTATTTAAGGAGTCTATAAGACGTTACGCGATCGATCGTAAGGGTCAAGGGCGTAAGGAGGTGATATACCTACGCGTAGCTAATATAAGCTGTACGCGAGGTGTACGCGAGAGCACGGGGCTCTCCTATAGAGGCCCCTGTAGTGGGGTTTTGTAATACTACCCCCCCTTTTATAAAGGCGGAGCTCCGGTAACGCTGTGGTTACTATATATATATAGAAGAGACACTTAAGGTATAGAAAAGAAGAAAAGGGGGGTATTGCTAAAGGCTTAAAATAATGTTATATAATAGGGCTTGGCATCTAAGAATCTAACTAATTAGATAACTTTAACCGCCGGTTAAAGTTTCTAGATATCTTAACGATATTCTAGTTACGTAATTACACTTTACTGTAATCTAACGGCAATTTAATAGTAATTTGCCCTTATATGGTAATGTATAACGGTTTAACTCTATAAGGGCTCCTATAGAGGATTAGGTATAAAGTCTCTGCTTAAGCCCGGTTTCTATAGGTTCGCATAGTAAAAGTTGCTAATTAAATCCTTTGCATTTTTGAAGTCTTCCTATACAGTCATTTGCGAAATATCGTGAACTCGGGCCGAAGTAAGCCCGCGCATCCCCCACCACCAAATTTTATGTAGAAATCGATGGAATTGATTATTTCTACCTACTTAGGCCACTACAATGGGCTGGCGCCTTCCAATTGAGGTTATAAACTAAATAAAACTTCGTCTTGACCTTAATGAGGATATACCTAATATAGCAGCAGCCTTAAAGCTCTTAAAGACGACTGTTTACAAGCTCTAATTAAATTGGGACCTCTGGGGTCAGCTATATACCCTACCTAGTGTTAAATTAGGTAGGCTAAGCGCTCTACTAAAGTATCAAAAGCTGGTAAGTAGTCTTAGTATAGTATTAAGGTTTACTAACGTTCCTACTAAATAGAGACTGCTTAAATTCCTTAATAACAGACCTACTGTATACCTTAACGAGATGTAAGACTTCCTCTTTAACGAATTTAATATCCAAACCTCTATATATACTATCCGCCATATTCTTAAGGTTGCTTAGTAGTTTAGAAAGACAGTCTCTAAGCATGCTACTTAGTAGAGTACACCCCTCCGTACTACCTAGCAAGGTAGGTAAAAACAATGGCTTACTAACTAGCTTATCTTCCTTAACAAGTCGGCTTTAAATAAAAGGACTAGTGATTGGAAACAGGGTTAGTTGCTAAGAGGAATAGATTATAAGGTGTTAATACTATATAAAAGATCTAAACGATGGAGTATACTACCGGCGTTAACGCTTAAGGGCTATATAAGCTACCTTATCTTCTAAGGAGCTTTTACTAGCGAGCTTTTTAAGGACTTTATAAAGTATTAGGTGCTACTAAATTNTANACTATACCTAGGGCCGCGTTNNATTATTATATTAGATAATNNATCTATCTATAAATTAGTATAACTTTAAGAGCTCTGTAAGCAGGCGGGTGTTATACTTAAATTCCTACTACTATACTTACCGGATTTTAATCTAATTAAGGCAATATTTAAGGATTTAAAGGCTTAGATAAGGAGGAACTATATACTAGCGTCTAAGTTTAAGAGCTTTAATAGGTTTCTAGAGTTTATAATTAGTTAAACTTATAGAGTATANNNANAGGNATATTTTAAAAAGGCTNGCTATATAGTAGATTAAAGCTTTCTATAATATATTCCTNTACTTATAATAGGCTGTCCTCTAACGCTTAAACTCTNCTACCTTCTNTNTAATCCGCGGNAGCGTACTAATAGGAAACCNATACTCCTTCTAGAGTTCTATTATTATATCCTTTAGAGATCTTATCCTATTAATATCCTAATTATCCTCTATTAAAGTATACTTTATTAGCTATAGGATACTCTTCTAGCGCTTACTAGAGTGGCTTAGCTAAGCCATTAACCAGTTAAAGAACTTTAAAAGAATTTTATAGTGGTCTATTTCTAAACACACTAAGCTTAAATTAGGAGGTGGCTTAATACTAGGAGGTAAAGGTTAACCTAGTTACTACTAATAATCTAAACGCCTTATTGCTTATAACTCTCTAATAGTTAATAGCTAAACGAGATCCTTAACTTGTTCTATTAGTGAGTTATCCTTAACCTTTAGCTCCTTATTCTTTAGAAGCTACTGCTTTATCTTCTAAGCTAATAGCTAGCAAACAATATTCTGTAATAGCTCCTTAACCGTTAAAATATCGTTTTAGATCTCTCTACTCTACCGTTAAAGAATATAAGCGTTAACGGAATAGTAATGCTTAATATAATCAGCTTCGCCCTCACGCCTATTCTACTAGTAGGTACCTTTTTTATTTAAGCAGTATATATTAATATAGGGCCACCTACTTACTAGAGCGGGAACCCTATTTCCAGTAGCTTCCTTAACGGCAATAATATTTAGGAGATTAGCCTTTTAGATTTAGGTAGTAGTTTATCTACTAAATCTTACTGTTTAACTAGAGAGAGGTGCTAGTGATAGTACTAGCATCTCTAGAGGCCGTTCCTTAGTTAAGTATAAGGTAAGATCTAAGTATAATAACTTTATTAAATGCTGCTTATGGAGGTCCTTTAATAGCTTAAGTACTTTATAAAGGTTGTTGCGATCGTTAACTTTATAAAGGAAGTTATTAGCCTTTAATTGCCTTTTGTATAAGGCAGCTGCTTTAAGGCAATTAACGTTAAAGATCTATAGTAAGCACCTTTTAATTACACTATCGCGCTAGCTCTTAATTAAGCTATAAAAGAGGTTCTTAGTGTTATACTTTAAAGACACCGCGCTAGGTAAGGCCTCCCTTCTAGATACTACCTTTTAACGACTTATAAAGCTGACAGGAACTAGTAGCAGCGATATTCAATCTTCCTCCTTCTCCTCCTCCTCCTCCTCCTCCTCCTCTCCTTCCTCCTCCTCTTCCTCCTCCTCCTCTATAGTATCCGGCTATATTAATAACGGCGGCGACGAGCGTATAAATAATGGCGACGGTAGCTACAGCGCTAGCGGCTGCGTAAGACGCCTTACTAGGCAATACCCTATTAGGCAATATTAAGTCTTTTTTAGAGCTCTCTTAGAGACCTATAGCGGCGGCGAGGCGTTAAATAATGCACGTTTATATCTCTAGCCTTTATTAATACGAGCTAATATACGTGCGGCTAAATTTATAAACACTAGCTACTCTATATAAATTGCCTAATCTAGTTAGACTAGAGCATGATTTTAGGCGGCAACAGCAAGGTTTAAAGGCATGGGTAGGTAAGAATAATTAATTCCATTAATTTCTATATAAAATTTAGTGGTGGGGGATGCGCGGGCTTACTTCGGCCCGAGTTCACAATATTTCGCAAATGACTGTAGTTGCCATTCTGGCTAATTTATGTTAAATTCTGTGTATATAGCTCTATAGTAGAGCGGTCGTCCTCTGCCTTTACTAAAGTATTTAGAGTTAATAATTCGTTTAACGGTCTACTCCTTATAGTTTTCGTCTTTATTCTTATCTTAGATTAGTACTAGTAGGGGTTTAGGCTATATCTACTCCGGTAAAGGGTTAGGCTAATAGAGGTGTAGTAGCTATAGGTAAAATATGGGCTATATCCCGCGGGTAGCTAGGGTAGGTAGAAGTTTTAGCTTATATATAGCTCCTCTATTAATAACTCGTTTAATTAGATAGGGGCTAAGGTTCTTATAATTAAGTAACTTTATAGGCCTTTACGTAGAGATATTACGTATATTTAGCTATACCTAGTTACTAACACGCATCTCCGATGGTGGCGTTCTATAATAGTTAGCGAAGTAGGCCTACTTTACTTAAGCCTAGGCCATTTCTCCCTTATAGTAGTTGAGTAGATTTTTTATACGGTCTATATGCTAGTTAGTAAGTAGTATCTTAAGGCGTTTTCTATATAGTAGTTTCTTATTAATAGGTTCTAGTGGCTCTATACTAGATTAGGGGTAATAACCCTTATTTACGAAGAACGGGGTAAGTCCTATAGTAGTTAAGACGTAGTTATTTACTATAAATTTACCTAGTAGGAGGTAATCTACCCAGTTATCTTAACTATAGGCAACTACCTATCGTAGGTACGCTTTTATACTAGCATTAGCGTTTTCTAGTTACCTAGCAGTTTTATAATAAAAGGATATAGATATCTTAACGGAGACATCAGGAAATTTTTTTTTGGGCACGTTGTCGCAAGCGAAAATCAGGGTCTGCAAAACCTGCGTAAGTTGCAATTTTAGCAATTTGCGGCAACTTGCGGCAATTTGCTACAAATACACAGGCTACTCATATAAATTGCTGCAAATTGCTAAAATCGCGGCTTACGCAGGTTTTGCAGACCCTAATTTTTGGCTGCAATAACGCGCCCAAAAAAAAAACCTAATACTATAACTATAAAGCTCTGCATAAAGCTCTGCACGAAGCTCTACACGAGGCTCTACACAAAGCTCTACACGAGGCTCTGCACGAAGCTCTACACGAGGCTCTGCACAAAGCTTTACACGAAGCTCTGCTCGAAGCTCTACATANAGCTCTGCTCGAAGCTCTGCTCGAAGCTCTACACGAAGCTCTACACGAAGCTCTGCACGAAGCTCTACACGAAGCTCTACACGAAGCTCTACACGAAGCTCTACACGAAGCTTTACACGAAGCTCTGCTCGAAGCTCTACATAAAGCTCTGCTCGAAGCTCTGCTCGAAGCTCTGCTCGAAGCTCTGCTCGAAGCTCTGCTCGAAGCTCTACACGAAGCTCTGCACGAAGCTCTACACGAAAGCTCTCCATAAAGCTCTATACGAAGCTCTACACAAAGCTCTACGTACGGAGGCTCTGCACGAGGCTCTGCGCGAAGCTTTGCGTACGGAGGCTCTGCATAAAGCTCTGCATGATACATTACTATTGGGTCCCCGCTATATTCCCGATAGCCTCTATATATACACCTAGGTAGCCACCTTATTTTTTTACCCTTCCTTCCTTACATCCTCCCTACCTAGGGAGGCACCAGAACGGCAGCTAGCTGAGGACCGTCGCCAGAACCAGACGACCGTCGACCGTCGCCAGAGCCAGACGACCGTCGCCGGAGCCAGACGACCGTCGACCATCGCCAGAGCCAGACGACCGTCGTCAGAGCCAGACGACCGTCGCCAGAACCAGACGACCGTCGACCGTCGCCAGAACCAAACGACCGTCGACCGTCGCCAGAGCCAGACGACCGTCGCCGGAGCCAGACGACCGTCGCCAGAACACCAACGACCGTCGCCAGAACCAGACGACCGTCGTCAGAGCCAGACGGACCGTCGTCAGAGCCAGACGACCGTCGCCGGAGCCAGACGAACCGTCGCCAGAACCAGACGACCGTCGACCGTCGCCAGAGCCAGACGACCGTCGTCAGAGCCAGACGACCGTCGCCGGAGCCAGACGACCGTCGCCAGAGCTAGATGACTGCCAACCGTTTGAACGACCCAGCCAGCGAACACTAAATAATTCGATTGATCGATTGAATTAAACCAGAGCCTTTAATTGGGCTGACCTCTCCCCTAAATTGAATTAGATACTATAAGCAGACGTAGATAGGTAGGTAGATGTAGACGGGTAGGCAGATATAGACGGATAGGTATAGACAGGTAGGCATAAACAGGTAGATATAGGTAGACAGATAGATAGACAGATAGATAGACAGACAGATAGGCAGGCAGGTAGGTAGGTAGGTAGGTAGATAGATAGGCAGGCAGGTAGGTAGGCAGGCAGGTAGATATGTAGATAGGTAGATAGGTAGATAGGCAGATAGATAGATAGATAGGTAGACAGATAGGTAGACGGGTAGACGAGCAGACGGGCAGACGGGTAGACGGGCAGATGGGTAGACGGGCAGACGGGCAGACGGGCAGACGAGTAGAAGGGTAGACGGGTAGACAGGTAGACAGGTAGATAGGTAGATAGGCAGATAGGTAAACAGGCAGATAGGCAGATAGATAGATAGGTAGATAATAGTTATAATATAAATATATTTAAAAGTGTATTATAGCAATCTATGGGAATATATAATTTGTACGGTTTTTACAGTTTGTATAGTTTATATAGTTCGTACAGTTTGTACAGTTTGTATAGTTTGTACAGTTTGTACAGTTCGTACAGTTTGTACAGTTTGTACAGTTCGTACAGTTTGCACACTATATATTTGTAGGGTAGCAAAAAGCTAGTATTAGTTTAGTAGTTAAGTATTTTGCCGCAATTTGCTAGTAGACGCTGTAAACTTACTGCGAAATGCGCGGTTTGTACAAATCGCTAACGACCATATACGACCGCCGCGATCGTACAGTTTGCCGCAATTTGCGGCAAACCGCAACAACCTGCCACAAAAAAAAAATTCCTGATGGATGCTAAGGCGTTAGTAGATTTATCTCTATATATCGGAGTTAAATTATATACCTTAGTTAGATATAATCGAGTTAGGTAACCTATATAGTCAGTAAACTTTATAAAGGAAGGCGTTAGTAACGTCACTAATAGCTACGCCTTTGGTTAGGACGTAGTGGCGCTCTTTTATAAGTCGGTATATTATTATAAGGATGTTCTTATAGGTACGGCCGTATTATTTATAGAGTGGTAGGTTAATAACGAAATCTATAGCGATATCTACCTATTGTCGTATAGGTACTAGTAGAGGGTATAGTAGTTCTTAGTACTTTGTATTAAAGGCCTTAGCGCGCTTATAACTATAGTAGGCGCCTATAAAGCGTTTAACTAAGTCTATTATTTTTAGCTAGAAGTAGTATTAGCTAAGAAGCTTGTAGGTTCCTCCTCTACCTAAATAGCCGCTTAATTGGAGGTTGTGGGCTATTTAGATTAGTTGCCGTTATAGATTTTCTAGTTAGGAATAAATAGGCGGCCTTTATAATAGAGCCTATTTTCTTTTACTTTTAAGGCTGCTATATTAATCTAGCCTAAGCTTTAGAGGTTAGTAGGCAGCGTATAGGCGCTAGCGGTCTTTGCGGTAATAAGTTAATATAATAATAGGTTAATAGAGGCGTTATATGCTATAGTAATAAGCTCGTTAATTTTGGGAGGTAACTTTAGTTCTATAGTATAAAGCTAGGGTATAGTTAGCTCTATTATAGGTAGTATACCTAGGGCTAAATTTCGTGCTTTTAAGATTGTTTATTATTAGAACTAATTATAGGGGTTATTTTTAAACTAAGGAAGGTTTTATAAGCGGCGTATTAGGCTATTAGGTTTAGTACTTTATACTCCTAGTCTATATATAATTTTAAAGTTAAAACTAGAAAGGAACTTATTCTAATATACTTGGCGTTAGTTTAGCTACTTTATAGTTATAAAGTACTTAAGGTTACAATAGTCCGTAAGGACTTTAGTTAGCTAGTTAGGCTCTACTAAAGAGAGTTCTAATTAGAATTCTTTAAACGCTTATACGATTGTAAGGAGTTCTTTATTATAGATCTTATAGTTATACTCTTATAGTGTAAGCTTAGATAAGTAAAATGCGACTAGGTAAAGGAAACCATTATCGCCTATCTAGAAAAGGACGCCTATGTTAATATAGTCTAAGGAGTTAGTTTTAAGGTAGAGTTATTATCCTAGTATAAAGTGAGCTAGGACAGGTGCTTTAGTAAAGGCATTTTTAAGGTCTTAGAACGCCTTTTTATATTTAGGCGTCTAGGTAAAGCGTAAGTGCGTTTTTCTTTCTTTTATAAAAAGGCCCTTTGTTCGCATTATTGCTATAAGTGGTACTACTACGCCTAAGAAGTTGTATATAAATTTCTAATAGAAGTTAGCAAAACTAAGGAAGGCTTATACATCCTTAATATAGTTAGGGGCTTACTATTTAGTAATTATATATACCTTCTTAGGGTCTATACGGATACCCTTAGTGGTAATAATTAGTTTAAGGTATTTTACTTCTATAACTAAGAATTTATATTTCTTTAAATTAATATAAAGTCCTATATCCCTAAGGCGCTATAGGACNTTTNNAACGTNNTTNNTATNCTTANANGGGTTATTGNTATAAATAAGTATATNNTCNAGGTACGCAGAGNAGAAGTCATTAAGGTAGTCCCGTAAGGCGTTATTAATATAGCTTTAGAAAGTGCCTAGGCCGTTATATATACTAAAGGGTATAACGGTATATTTAAATTAGCTAAAACGTAATGTAAATACAGTTTTCTATTTATTACCTTCCCGTATTCGGAGATAGTTAAAGGCAGCAATAATATTAAGCTTAGTATAGATTTTAGCTTAACTAAGCCGCTTAAGGGTCTTATATATAAGCGGTATTAGGTATTAGTTTTTAATTATAATAGCGTTAAGTCCTCTATAGTTAGCGTAGAATTAAATACCTTCTTTTAGCTTTTTAGCAAGAAAAATGGGGGTGGCTGCTAGTAACATACTAGGACAAATAAATCCTTTATTAAGGTGCTTATTAATATACTTTTTTATAACTAAAAGCTTATCTTTTAATATTAGGTAGGGTTTCTTATAAAGTAGCATTTTTCCTTATTTAATATTAATAGTATAGTTATTAGGTTAATGTGGGGGGAATATATCTGCGCTCTTTTATAAGCATATATTAGTAAAGTTATAGTACCTCTTAGGGAGGAGCTTACGGAGTTCTTTATTAGTAAGTCCTTTTTTAAGCTTTATAAACTTTTTAAAGTCTAAAGGTAAAAGTCTATAGAGTTCTATAGGGGCGTCGTCTTCTAGAAGGTTAACTATGTTTATTCTATTACTATAAAGGACGTAGTTCTATTCTTTATTAAGCTTATATAATTATAATTGGGAAGCTATAGTAACGGTCTAGCCTTTTTTATATGCTATATAGTAGAAGGCCGGGGCACTTACGTAGTAGTAGTTAGTCGTAGGTGGGGTAATAAGGGGTTCCTTAGGTTAATATCCTAGGGAGTAAATAGAGGCGGCTAGGCCATACCCTAGGTAAGTCTCTCTGCAGTATTTAGAGTTAAAGGTTACTTCTCTCTTCTTCTAGTTAATGGTGGGGTTATATTATTTAAGCTAGTTTATTCTAAGGATAATAGGGTAGTTAGTAAGTGGTATTATATAGGCCTAGAGTTCTTAGTGCCTATTTATATCTAGGTAGAGTTATGCTATATAGGTAATCTTCTATACGGTATAATTACTATTAGCGAGTTATAGGGCGCGGGCTTTAGTAAGGGGTAAGGTAGGTAGGTTATAAGTACGCATAAATTAGGTATCTATAAATTTATTAATAGCTCCGTAATTAATTATAGAACAGCTTTTATATTATTTTTTAGCAGTAGTTCCTATTATAGGTAAAACTATCTATTTCCATCTATTTATCTTTATAGAGTTATTTATTAAGTAAGCTAATATATAGATCCCTCTATTATTAGGGCGTCCTAACCTATAACTTAGGGCTAGGACTTAGCGTTTTCCGTTTCCGTATCTAACTCTACTACTATTACTACGTCTTTATCTTATATAGTAGTGGCGTATAGCAACGTATTTAGTATTTAGNGTATTAGGTTAGGTATTAGGCAGCGGCTACTAAACCTAGCTATTAGGTAGTTTAGGTTATCGCGATAATAGCCTTCTTAATAGCATTTATAGCAGCGTCCTAGTTTCTAAAGTAGCTCGCGCTTTCCATCTAGGAGTTTCTATAGAAAGGTTGGTATAGAGAAATTAATATTGGTTCCGGTAGTACTTAAGGTAGTAGGCGTTAGTGGCTTAGTATATATAGGTTTGGTAGGCCTAGGGGGCTTCTATAAAGAGGTCTTTAGGTAAGAGTTAGCAGTAGCAATCTAATTTAGTTATTGTTTAATCTTCTATAGAGCTGCTACTATATTATAAATATTGTTATAGTTATAGCTGGCGGCTACGTAACTAAGGCGATAAGTAACCTTTTTAAGGAGGTCCTTTTAGTCTTTAGTATCGTCTTAGGCGAGAGCTTTAGTATATTCCTGGAATTTAATATAGAATTCGTTAAATAATTTAGTAGGGCTTATCTTTAGGGCACGTGGTTTAGCTCAGTTAGTAGCTAGTAGGTTATAGTCGCGGTATATTAGGTTAAGATTATTAAGGACTTCTTAGTAGGACTGCTACTTCTAAAGGCCACTAGTCTCCTATTAGGCAAAGAGTCTATTAAATAGTATACCCTTTATTCGCCTAATAATATAGCCGATTTTAGTGTCTTTTATAGGAAAAAGGTAGGCGCTCTAAGTTAGTTTTTTGCGGATTTATATCTTCTAGTAACTGTATTCCTTACAGTCTCCTTAAAAGACTAGGGGATTAGGGTAACGTATATTAGACCCTATAGTAGCAGTTTAGGTCCGATTATTATAGCTTTTATTATTACTGCTTTAGTAGAGGTTTCTATTAGGTAAAGCTGCTTAGCGCTAACCCTCTATTAAGCGTTAAGTAGGTAAAGTTACNNGGGGCGTAGAGACTTAGGTGGCGTTATATATAGTAAAGAGGTATNTAGTNTTNTTANAAATGTGCTNNTTAAGCTAAGATTNTAGGTATTTAATTATGCCTTCTCTTTTAGTAACTGTAGCAATTAGTGCAATCTTAGCCTTCTTTAACTATTAGACGTCGCGTTTAGATACGCGGAGGTCGTCTTTAGTTTCTTAATATGTGTTATTGGCGAGCGCCTCACGAGCTTATAGGTCTTAGATAATATCGCGATCTTAGGTAGTATGCATCTCGGCTTATATAAGCTTTAGGTANTAGTTTTATAAAAGGCGGTAGTATTTATTAGGGTTTTATACTACTATTTTTGCAAACGTCTTAGCGTCTTATATTTCGATTTTAATAGGTAATAGCCCTTCCGTTTACTTGTCTGTAGTTATATAGTTAATAAAAGATAAGATATTATTGGTGTCTATCTTCTTAGGGGTTAAGGCTAGGGCTAATAAATTAAATTCTTCTGGGATTAATTAGCGTTATAGGTTAGGTATAGGTATTAGATTATTCTTTGGGTTTAATATAGTAGCTAATAAGGGATATTGTCTTACTATTATGGGTTCCTTAGAAGTATAAAGTGAGGTAATTTATAAACACGCTGCTTTTAGCAGCGCCTGTAGTATTATAGAGACGTAGAATTAGTTATAGGCTAAGCGTTAGTGGTAAAAAAGGCGTAACGTAATGTTATAGGACGGGGGCAGTGGCTATAAAGTGTATATATTCGAGGAGTCTACAAGACGTTGCGCGATCGATCGTAAGGGTCGAGGGCGTAAGGAGGTAATATACCTACGCGTAGCTAATATAAGCTGTACGCAAGGTGTATATAAGAGCACGGGGCTCTCCTATAGAGGCCCCTACGGT